>NC_084607.1:260000-365000 GCF_033807715.1 Cololabis saira
AGCGTGGGAATTTTTGCCTTTTTTTTTGCTTTTTGGCAACTAGCGTTGCCACGGTAACCCCTATTACGGAGAAAAGTAATGCCCATCGAGGCATGATGGAGACGCATCCAACGATGTATGCCATGCATGGGTGCACGTTCCGGTTCGGGCCGTATTAACGGACGAAAAAAAGTGCGGAATAAGAATAATAATAAGAAAAGGGAAACCTTTTCTAGATACTAATATATCGCCTTCATTTTCATGTTTTTCCTCGTTTTTCCGGCCGTGTTTTAGTTTTTGGGGATTTTTTTTTTCCACATCCGAGCGGGGTCATGCTGTACACCCGCTGGTGCGCAGTGGGACTTTTGCGACTTTAGCTTGTTAGCAACATTGCCTTTTGGGCCATTCTGGACGATTGCAATATGGTCATGCCATTACTTGGCATGCCCATAATAAGAAAAGGGAAACCTTTCTAGATACTAATTTAACGCCTTCATTTTTCAGGTTTTCTCGGCCGTGTTTCATTTTTTGGGGATTTTTTTTTCCCACAACAGAGCGGGGTCATGCTTTACACCCACTGGTGCGCAGTGGGACCTTTGTGACTTTAGCATGTTAGCGAAACGCTAGCAACATTGCCTTTTGGGCCATTCTGGACGATTGCAATATGGTCATGCCACTACTTGGCATGCCCATAATTAAAGCTGCAAGCAGTGATGAACGGGCCCTCGCACTCACGGCCACCGCCCCCCATAAGCATATCAGAAATGACACCACCCACGACTTCCTATGTCAAACCATTCAAAAGTTATAGCAGAAAAAAGGGACAACCAATCAGAAGAAGGGGCGGGGCTAATTCAGGCCAATGAAGCTTAAGAACTCATTACAGAGTCCCATGACACCACCCACGACTTCCTATGTCAAACCATTAAAAAGTTATAGCAGAAAAAAGGGACAACCAATCAGAAGAAGGGGCGGGGCTAATTCAGGCATGAAGGTCAAGGACTCCATAAAGAATCTGATGACACCACACGACTCTCTATGTCAAACCATTCCAAAGTTATAGCAGAAGATCGGGACAACCAATCAGAAGAAGGGGCGGGGCTAATTAAGGCCAACGAAGCTCAAGGACTCCATACAGAATCTGATGACACCACCCACGACTCTCTATGTCAAACCATTCAAAAGTTATAGCAGAAAATCGGGACAACCAATCAGAAGAAGGGGCGGGGCTAATTAAGGCCAACGAAGCTCAAAGACTCCATACAGAGTCCCATGACACCACCCACAACTTCCTATGTCAAACCATTCAAAAGTTATGACAGAGAAAAGTATTCTAGGGGGCGCTGTTGAGCTGTTAGGCCACGCCCATTAATGCAAACCATGAAATATCAAATTTATCGCCAAGTCTGTCTTGCATGCCAAATTTGGTGACTTTTGGAGAACTATCAAATATGGACCAATCAGATTTCAAAATGGCCGACTTCCTGTTCGGTTTCGGCCATGGCTCCAAGAGACTTTTCTTTAAGTTGTGCCATGATACAGGTGTGTAGCGATTTTCGTGCATGTACGTCAAACCGTATTGTGGGGCTTGAGGCACAAAGTTTTCCGGGGGGCGCTGTTGAGCCATTTTGCCACGGCCATTAATGCAAACCATGAAATATCAAATTTATCGCCAGGCCTGGCTTGCATGCCAATTTTGGTGCGTTTTGGGGAACTATCAAATATGGACCAATCAGATGAAGGGGGGGCACGCTTTTTGGCGTCTAGCGTCGCCACGGTAACACTTTTGAAAGAGAAAAGTAATGCGTGTAGTCGCAGGATGGAGACGCACATTTGTACGTATAACACATCTGGGTTCACGATACGGTTCGGGCCGTATTAATTCTCGAAGGAATGGCATATATTGCTCCAAAATTACGTGATTAATTCAGAATGTTCAAAATGGCCGACTTCCTGTTCGGTTTCGGCCATGGCGCCAAGAGACTTTTCTTTAAGTTGCGACATGATACAGGTGTGTACCGATTTTCGTTCATGTACATCACACCGTATTCTGGGGCTTGAGGCGCAAAGTTTTTTCGGTCTGAACCAACCAGATGAAGGGTGGGCGCGCTTTTTGGCGTCTAGCGTCGCCACGGTAACGCTTTTGAAAGAGAAAAGTAATGCGTGTTGTCGCAGGATGGAGACGCACATTTTGATGTATAACACACTTGGGGGCACGTTATGGTTCGGGCCGTATTAACTGCCAAAGGAATGGCATAAATTGCGCCAAAGTGACACGATTAATTCAAAATGGCCGACTTCCTGTTCGGTTTCCGGCATGACTCCAAGAGACTTTTCTTTAAGTTGCCCCATGATACAGGTGTGTACCGATTTTCGTGCATGTACGACAAACCGTATGGTGGGGCTTGAGGCACAAAATTTTCTAGGGGGCGCTGTTGAGCCATTTTGCCACTCCCATTAATGCAAACCATAAAATATCAAATTTTTCGCCAGGCCTGGTTTGCGTGCAAAATTTGGTGACTTTTTGGGCACGTTTAGGGGGGCAAAAAGGCCTTCCTTTTGTCAGAAAAATAATAATAATAATTAAAGCTGCAAGCAGCGATGAACGGGCCCTCGCACTCACGGCCACCGCCCCCCATAAGCATATCAGACATGACACCACCCACGACTTCCTATGTCAAACCATTCAAAAGTTATAGCAGAAAAAAGGGACAACCAATCAGAAGAAGGGGCGGGGCTAATTCAAGCCAATGAAGGTCAAGGACTCCATACAGAGTCTGATGACACCACCCACGACTCTCTATGTCAAACCATTCAAAAGTTATAGCAGGAAATAGGGACAACCAATCAAAAGAAGGGGTGGGGCTAATTTTCACTAATTATGGTCAAGGACTCAATACCGAGTCCCATGACACCACCCACGACTCTTTATGTCATACCATTCAAAAGTTATGGCAGAGAAAAGTTTTCCAGGTGGCGCTGTTGAGCAATTTTGCCACGCCCATTAATGCAAACCATGAAATATCAAATTTATCGCCAGGCCTGGCTTGCATGCCAAATTTGGTGCCTTTTGGGGAACTATCAAATATGGACCAATCAGATGAAAGGGGGGCGCGCTTTTTGGCATCTAGCGTCGCCACGGTAACACTTTTGAAAGAGAAAAGTAATGCGCGTAGTCGCAGGATGGAGACGCATATTTTGATGTATAACACACCTGGGTGCACGTTACGGTTCGGGCCGTATTAAGTCTCGAAGGAATGGCATATATTGCTCCAAAATTACGTGATTAATTCAGAATGTTCAAAATGGCCGACTTCCTGTTCAGTTTCGGCCATAGCGCCAAGAGACTTTTCTTTAAGTTGCGACATGATACAGGTGTGTACCGATTTTCGTTCATGTACGTCAAACCGTATTATGGGGCTTGAGGCGCCAAGTTTTTTCTGTCTGAACGAATCAGATGAAGGGTGGGCGCGCTTTTTGGCGTCTACCGTCGCCACGGTAACGCTTTTGAAAGAGAAAAGTAATGCGTGTTGTCGCAGGATGGAGACGCACATTTTGATGTATAACACACTTGGGGGCACATTACGGTTCGGGCCGTATTAACTGCCCAATGAATGGCATAAATTGCGCCAAAGTGACACGATTAATTCAAAATGGCCGACTTCCTGTTCGGTTTCGGCCATGTCGCCAAGAGACTTTTCTTTAAGTTGTGTACTGATACAGGCGTGTAGCGATTTTCGTGCATGTACGTCAAACCGTATTGTGGGGCTTGAGGCACAAAGTTTTCAAGGGGGCGCTGTTGAGCCATTTTGGCACGCCCATTAATGTAAACCATTAAATATCAAATTTTTCGCCAGGCCTGACTTGCATGCAAAATTTGGTGACTTTTTGGGCACGTTTAGGGGGGCAAAAAGGCCCTCCTTTCGTCAGAAGAAAGAAAGAAAGAAAGAAAGAAAGAAAGAAAGAAAGAAAGAAAGAAAGAAAGAAAGAAAGAAAGAAAAATTCCTACAGATACAATAGGGCCTTCGCACTGAAGGTGCTCGGGCCCTAATAATGAAAAAAATAATACAAAGAATTCCTGCAAATACAATAGGGCCTTCGCACTGAAGGTGCTCGGGCCCTAATAATAAAAAAAATAATACAAAGAATTCCTGCAAATACAATAGGGCCTTCGCACTGAAGGTGCTCGGGCCCTAATAAAAATTCCTGCAAATACAATAGGGCCTTCGCACTGCAAGTGCTCGGGCCCTAATAATTCCTACAGATACAATAGGGCCTTCGCACTGCAAGTGCTCGGGCCCTAATGAATAATAATAAAACATAATTTTCGAAAGAATAGAAATAAACTAATGGAAATTGTAAATTACCTTTAATATGAATATTTCTATAAATATGTTTTTATGTCTCATTAACGTTATTTAAAGCCAGGCTTTTATTTTATTTATTAAGGAGACCGATATTTAGTGCTTTTATTTTGAAGGCGTCTCGCCGAGACATTGTAAACATCCAGTGCTTCGGACTTTAATGGTAAAAGTTTACTTAACTTATATGAATGTAGAAAGACTAACTCTATTTTATTGTATTCCTTTATAGCTCTTACAGTGTGTTTGCAGTGTATTTATTGTACATCCAAGGAATAAAAACATCGTGAACCATCAGTTTGAGAGTCATCCATCATCAGTCAGGGCTACAGAAATTATTTTTTCTCTCTGTGCGGCCCGGTACCAGATGACCAACGGCCCGGTACCGGGTCGGGGCCCGGGGGTCGGGGACCACTGGTCTATAGGATCAAAATAGTCTAGAGTCAAGTCAGAGCGTAGGGAAGTCGCTAAGGCTGAAGAAACGCCCACAGCCAGCTGGTTGATTTCTTCTCTAATTCTCGTGATTTTACTGTTAAAGAAGCTCATAAAGTCTTTACTACTGAGAGCTGCAGGAATGCACGGCTCCACAGAGTTTTGACTCTTGTGAACGTGGGTTACTTTTGTCATCCTCTATTAACGTTGAATAATAAGCTGTTCTGGCTTTGCGAATGCCTTTTTTATATACTATTACAATATCTTTCCATTCACGATAGGAGTCTACAGACTTACAATAGTACCACTTCCTTTCTGTGGTAACTTCACATGAAAAAGGACCAAAACTCAGTCATCATATTTTGATTTTTTATCTCAAAAACTGGCAGGAACCAACCAAGTGGGCCTTTTCAACCTGGCCATAAAAGACCATAGGCACCTGCCCACAGCGCCATCTCCTGACATGATGCATCAAGGTCAAGGTTTACTTTATTAATCTCCCACGGGAGAAATTGGTCTCGGAGTAGTGCCCACAAGCTGCAGTACAGACAGACGCAGACGACACATTAACGACATCATCAACACCATTGTATAAAACAGCAAACAAGTCCAAATTGTTAAAAGACAATGCTAGCATCATCAGTATTTTTAGCTTCACTGTACAAGATCACATAATTAGTTCTTAATCAATCCACATGGGCCCGCTTCTCTCAGCCCCCTATCTTCCCCCCCAACCATTCGGGGGAGCTTATTAATAAGTTTGACTGATTGTGGAATGAAGGAGTGCTTGTACCTATTGTATTTACACAGGGGGAGCCTGTATCTCCTACCAGAGTTCATCAGCTCATACACAGGGTTCAGCACATGGGATGGGTCAGACAGGATCTTGTTGGCCTGCCGAATGGTAGGCCAACAGCGTACGATGGACTCTATCGTCGCTCTATAAAAAATCAGCATGATGTTTCTGCAGACCCCAAACACTCTGAGCCTGCGTAAAAAATGGAGGCGCTGGTGGATCCTAACACAGACATTTGTCACATGCGTGCTCCAGCTAAGATCCTTGTCAATATGGACGCCCAGGTATTTATAGGACGTGACCTGCTTGATGTTATCCTGTGATCCCCAATTGACTTTGGGTCCACCACAATCTCCTTGGTTTTCTTAATATTGATCTGCAGGTGGTGTTCATCACACCAGCCCACAAACCCGTCCACTCCAGCTGTATGACTGCTGATGTCAGAGCTGCTTGTGAGTAGACTGAGGATGGCAGTATCATCAGAGAATTTCACCACATACTGGTCGGGTTGGGAGCTAACACAGTCATTTGTGTACAGAGTAAACAGAAAGGAGGAACTGACAGATCCCTGGGGGGCCCCAGTACTGCTTACTGTTGTATCTGAAAGTGCAGAGTTGAATCTCACCTGTTGCGGCCTGTCAGATAAAAATGAGAAATACCACTTAATTAAAAAGGGATTTGCATTTAACTTAACTAGTTTTCTAAGAAGGATGTCTGGATGGATTGTGTTAAAAGCAGAGCTAAAATCAATGAAGAGCAGTCTGGCATATGCAGCTGGACTCTCAAGATGCTTCAACATAAAGTGCAATAAAGTAGAGGCCGCGTCACTGGTGCTGCGGTCTCTAGTATACGCAAACTGAAACTGATCTAGAGATGGCTCCACCTCCCTCCGGAGCTCCGGAGCTGTTACAATCCTCTCTAGTGACTTGACTACATTTGAGGTTAGGGCCACTGGCCTGTAATCATTATTCTCTAGGGGATGGGCTTTTTTGGGGACTGGGATTATGATCGACTTTTTCCAGAGCTCTGGCACAGTGTGTGTATCCATAGAGAGTTGGAAAAGACGATGCCAGGCTGGTGTGAGCTCCTCAGCAAAGGATTTTAAAAGAAAAGCACACATGCCGTCTGGTCCTGTCGCTTTATTAGTGCGTATGGTTTTAAAAACCTTAGTCACAGAGTCTTGGTCTATAACCATTCTGTCATCACCCCCAATATATATATATATATATATATATATATATATATATATATATATATATATATATATATATATATATATATATATATATATATATATATATATATATATATATATATATATATATATATATATATATATATATATAGCATATATAGCTAAACCTATAAAAATCCCACAGCAAGACCCTTACATAAATACATATAGGCTACCACACTTTCCATTTTACGTACGTTTTGTTTCAACATGCGGATATCTGAATTATACCAGGGAGTTAAGCTCCTGTGGCTAGAAACCCTCCTTTTCAAAGGAGAAGCTTCATCTAAAGCTTAATACAAGAAATCAGCAGTGTTACTAACAAGAAAATCAACATCAGAGGTAGAACCCAGGTCACTGGCCTCTACTGCTTCACTATTTTCCACTGTGGTAAGATGAGCAATGGCCTCTTTAAATTTAGTAATAGCTTCATCAGAGAAACATCTGCTAAAATAATACCTCCTATTTTGCACTTCAACATCGACAACATTAAATTCAAACGTTATTAAATAATGGTCGGATAAAAGGGAGTTTACAGGTGACACCAACAGATCATCAGTTTCAACACCGTAGGTGAGAACGAGATCGAGAGTATGATTAAAACAGTGCGTCGGTTTGTCCACTTTTTGTGAGATACCCATTGAATCTAGAAGAGAATCGAAAGCTAATTTAAGATTGTCGCTTTCAACATCCATATGACTATTAAAATCACCCACTATGATGAATTTATCTGTACTGATCAATAATCCAGAAAGTAAATCTGAAAATTCAGACAAAAACTCTAGATATGCACCAGCAGGGGGCCGGTACACTACCACTAACACAACTGGCTTCTCTGATTTCCAGCTTGGAAATTTCAGACCAAGCGTGAGGAGAAAAACATATGGAGTCCGACATGCTTTTGGCGTAGTTACACACCGAGACAATATTCATTTGGGTCACTTCCAACTGGCGAAGACGGGAGTCATTAGCTCCTACATGGATGATAACTTTACCATATTTACGATTACCCTTTGCCAGTAGCTTCAAATTTGCTTCTATGTCGCCCGCTCTGGCCCCCGGGATACACCTAACTTTGGTCGCTGGAGTCGGCCTCACATGTCTGACTATGGAGTCGCCAATCGCCAGGGTCGGCTTCTCAACGGGTGTGTCGCTGAGTGGGGAAAATCGGTTAGACACATGAAGCGGGTGGTGGTGTTTTGTGCGCCCTATAGGACTACGCTTCCTCCGAACCGTCACCCAGCCGCCCTGCCTGCCGGCTGCTCAGGAGCTGCAGGGGAGCGGCTGCTACAGGCTGGTCCGCCGCTAACTTAGCCTGGTTTGCTGACGTGTCTATCGGACTATGGTCAAATTGGCCCAACCAGACCTCTAACTGACTGAGCCTCGTCTCCAGCCCTGCAAATAAACTACACTTTAAGCACTTACCGTCTTCACTAAAGGAGGCAGAGGAATAGCTAAACATTTCACACACTGAGCAACAAAGAGGTGAAACGGTGGGAGAAGGAGAGTCAATGCTAAGATGCTAACAGAGGCTAATGGACAGAAAATGTATCGGTGATTGGTGACAGTGAAAGTTGCGGGAAAGAAAATGAGCGAGTGTTGAAAAAAAGACAGAGATTCACCAGATATAGCGCTTTTTTAACAGAAAACAATCTAAGTTTAGACAAAAAAGGGGCCTCATCTATAAAGCTTGCTTGCGCAGAAAAAGCGCCTGAAAGTTGCGGAAGCTGCCATCTACGCAAAGCCTCGGGTCTAAAAAGAAAAAACTAACCGAAAAATCTGCTTATCTTTACGGCAACTCGGACCCTCCCGTAAGAATTTACTTAAGACACGGGGAACTGGCGACGCAGGCTGTGAGGTGGTGAAATGAAGCCAGATTCATGTCATACTCTTAATAATGTCATCACATATCACAACATATATCAGACTTAAAATAATAAAATAATAAAATAAAATAGCGCTGATCGTGTCCCTCTGTGTGTGAAGCTCAGTCAGGACTCTGCTGCTGCTGGAGCTGCAGCCGCGGTGACACGCCGGGAACCTCCTCACACCCACCGCTTTAGGACAGAACAAATGAGGGGCTGCGTTTACGGAGCCCCACGGAGCCCCTAAAGGGACTCAGATTTTTTTTCATATATATGAGTTTTACGCGCGCGTGAAACCTTTACGTGCGGGTGTATGGTGCCTAAATTAGGGTCCCACGTTAAAACGACGCAGAGCCTACGGCGTAGGGTACGCGGCGACGCACACCTACGCCGTAGGCTCTGCGTTGGTGTAACGCGGAACCATAAACCCGCCCTGAGCAGCTCTGAGGGGAGGGAGGAGGAGGGGGAGCGGGGGGTGAAGCGGGGCTGCGGGGCCGTTTTCGTATCGCTTTCATACAGTGTCTTGATAATTTGCAATTTAAGGCTGAGCCTACCGTTAGTTTTTAAACTGTAAAAAGTCAGGGAAAAAAAAACATGATTTTGAAAAGACGGGGGGACGTGTGTCCCCCTGTTGCGCCGGGGAACTCACGGCGTTTAGCGCAGCAACGGCATGCTGCCACTCACTCGCTTTATTTTATTGTATACTATTTATATACTTATTCTAACTTTTACTGTGACCACCAAATAATGTGGTTTTCCTGTCCTCCACATCATCTACAACATCTAGGTCTCCGTGAAAGTCAGTGTCACGGTGGCTGACACCCTCTCATTCATTCTGACACCAAACAGGCTGCAGGAAGCCACTGCGCATGCTCAGTAGGCTCATCCATATGCATTTATGGGCGTGTGGAGGGCGGGATATGAGGCGGATTCAGCTGCGCAGCCTTCCAGCTGGACTGTGATTCATAAAGGAACGTTGCTTGCAAATCTGCGTGCACATGGTTTTATTGATCCGGATTTTTTTTTGCGCCCGGCATTTTCGGCTTTTGAGTGTACGTGCACTTTTAGTATGACTCCTACAGTGTTGTGCAAGTTCATACTTCTCATGAGCTAATTCAAAGTTCAGTTCACATAGTTTAAAAATGAACAGTTCACGTTCATAGTTCACCATTTTCATTTTGAACTAGTTCAAATTCAGTTCATTTCAATATTTTTAGGTGAGAAGTACAAATGAACCCCCCCCCGCCCCATCCTAAAAGTGTTCACCGTATACCAGTGGTCTTCAACCCTGCAACCCTGTCCTGCATGTTTTAGATATTTTCCCCCAGAACCCTGATATAAATGACTGTCATTACCAGACTTGTGCAGACCTGGATTACAACCTGATGACGGCCATTAATTAGAATCAGGTGTGATGATGCAAGGAAACATGTAAAACATGCAGGACAGGGGTCCCGAGGACCAGGGTTGGAGACCCCTGCTGAATACAATCATGTATTGTCCTAGTGGCGTTTCAACTTTATTCAGAGGCTGTAAATCTCCAACATTGTATTGCATTATCAATTTGTCTACCTGTTACTGGGAAATCAGACCTCTTGGTCTTTCTGGGAACTTTTTTGATTGTTAAGGACTCGCAGATATTTTCTCCCACTGGACTGATGCTTTAACTCCACATGACGTTTCAAATTTGAAGTTGACGAGGCAGACAACTTGTTTTCTCAGCGCAGGTGGACATAATTTGCACAGAAAGGTTAGTTTCCGTCAGATTCTTTGGGAGACGATGTGTAAAATTCCCGCAGATAAAGATAAGCGGATCATCATCTGACGGCTCGCTGACGCTGCGACTGCAACGTCTCTCTTCACCCGTCAAGGCTGATTTATGGTTCTGCGTTAAATCAACAGCAAAGACTACGGCGTAAGCTACGCAGCGACGCGAACCATACGGTCCGCACGCCGCGTACCCTACGCCGTAGGTTCCGCGTAGGTGTAACGCGGAACCATAAATCAGCCTACATTCGTAAAGACTGCACAGGGCTCGTCAAGTATTTTAAATGTGCGCGCTGGTGAAATGAGAAGGATTATTCCGTAATAATTGGACCTAAACAGTGAAGCTGAAACTCACATAATCTGAACAGTTCAAATTCCAGTTCATGATCTGCAGAATGAACAAGTTCACATTCAAGTTCTTTATGTGTAAATATGTTGCGTTCAGTTCAACGTTCTCACAGAAATGAACGTGTTCAATGAACGCGTTCATTTGAACGCGTTCATGCACAACACTGGACTCCTACGCAATCCATTTTAAATGAGGCCCCTGAGCCTGCAAACTATGTGCAGCGGCAAAAGACCGCAACACCAGGAAGTGACGCTATGCGTGACGGAGTACGTTACCCAATCAGCAAGCCAGCAAGAGCCAAGCTACAACAGCAGTTAATAATTAACTCTAGAGTCTCTCACGGCGGCAACAGCACATCTCAGGTGAGGCTCAATCTGATGAGTCGCCATGGCAACGGACACACCCACCGCTCA
Source organism: Cololabis saira (assembly GCF_033807715.1). Classification (NCBI taxonomy): domain Eukaryota; kingdom Metazoa; phylum Chordata; class Actinopteri; order Beloniformes; family Belonidae; genus Cololabis; species Cololabis saira. The sequence continues at coordinate 271,197 of NC_084607.1, forward strand.
AAGTCCACAATGATAACGATAGAGACAAACTCTGTCCATCAGGAGTGTGAACTTACTGATCAAGCAGGCAATAATCAGAAATACTTTTGTCCAGAATGAACCGTCCAACTGAAGCAGAGAGATGAAGAACATGAACAGAATCATCAGTTTTATGCTTTATGGTCTGTTTTTGTGCTCCTCGGTTTTCTCTAATGATGGTGAGTAAGCAGTTAACTCCGATATCTTTTAAAGGACTAATATATAAAACGTCTAATATCCAACAATTGTCAGTTTGAATATAAAGTACGGGTAAACATCCGTTAAATCCATAAATGTGTCTACGGTGCAAGTAAGTTGAAACTTTAGTGACGGGATTCTTCAACCGTCGACAGCAGGAGGAAGAAGCTTCTCTGGACCTGAATCAAAGTCCAAAATAACCTACATATACGACGATGTTGGTTGGTTATTTTAAACAATTTAGCAAAAACATGGGCATAAAAATCAACAATACAAATTACAAAAAAACGTAGTACTAACAAAAATAATACTAAAATGTACCTTTTTATGTATTTAAGTATTTTTATTAGTGTTTTGATCAGAAGTCCTTCGTGTTGTTTTACTGATGTAGTGTTTGGTTTTCACCACAAGGTGGCGGTGAAGACGTCAACATGGAGCTTGTTTGTCACAAGGTTTGAATGTAGATTTATTTCAGTTTGGTCGGAAAAAAGGAGTCATTATACCTTTACTGGAAAAATGTGAATCCTGCTCATCACTTATTTATTTATTGTCAAGTACAAATTGGAAAAAAATGGGATGGGATGGAAAATGCAAAGTAATAATAATAATAATTATAACTGTCAAGATAAACAATTACAGTAAAGTTACGTTAACAGATACAATTGTAGTTATTTCCCTTCAGAATTAATAATTAACTCTAATTGCCAGACTTCTGTCAAGCTCCTCTTCAGAAAACTTATGAGAGCAAAGTGTTGTGTTAATAATTTAAATATGGAAGGGTTAAGTCTTTAAAGTCAGAAGGAGCTCGGCTCTTAAAGGTTTTATATGGAAGGAGAAAATGTTTATGATTTAAAGGAAACCACCAAAGGGAAGATGGTTGATTAAATATGAAGTCTTCTGCTGATCATCACAACTCTGGCTGCAGTAATTTACATCAGCTGGAGGTTGTTAAAAGTTATTTTAGGACAAACATTTAATAAGAACTAGAGTGGTCCAACCTTCAAATAACAAATGTGTTTTTCTGTTTCTATATTTTTAAACGTGTCTTCAGTCACCAGAGACGTCTGAACTCACCGGCCTGAAGAGAAGGATCTTAACAGAAATCAGTGATATTTTATGTTGAGTTCATGTTTGGTAGTCAGGACGATTTACTTGGATGTTCTGTTGAATGTTTTGATCTCTTCATCTATGTCGGTGATGATGCTGTTTTAAGTTCTGGATCACATTTGTTCCTGTGTGGCTTGTTTTTACGTTACACATCTGGATATTCTGAATTCACAGTGAAAACGTTTCACATGGAAGTCGTGTTTGTTCAGACGGGAAATATATTGTCACTGGCTGATGGATAAATGATTTCTCTCAGGGATGGATGGAAACAAACGTATAAATAAAAACAGAATATTTGATTTCATCAGTTGGACAAATAGTTGTTATGTTTATAACTGCATGACAATATTTTATGTAGGTAAAATAAAACCTTATTAAAGTTCATAATTATGACCGGTCATTTTTTATTCTATCAGCTTTTTTATATGCAGATATTTAATGAAGACATAACACAACTGCATCTTCCTCAAAGTGGCTGAGTTTCCTGTTAATGTCTTCTTCTGAGTCTTCCTCTGATGTTTCTGCAGATACACAGGTCTCCTGTCAGGTCAGCAAGACTTGTATCTTACCCTGCAGTTTCACAGCTCATGATGACGTTATCATCCACTGGATTGAAGAGACTCCACCAGAGTCCCGGGTTCACTCCTACTATCACAAACAAGACCAACTAGGAGAGCAGCACCAGAGGTTCAGAGGAAGAACATCTCTGTTTAAGGACCAGATCTCCAGAGGAAACGCTTCCCTGCTGCTGAGAGGAGTGAAGGTTCAGGACCAGGGCAGATATCTGTGTGACGTCAGCACCATCACTGGAAATAAGGAGAACTTCATCAACCTGAATGTGAACGGTATGTGGAGAATAAAAACCTCAGCAGATTCAGATGTTTGAGTCTGTTGCTCAGGTTTGTTTTTTTGTAATAAATAGAATAGAACAGATATTTACTGTTGCAGGAACAATACAACACAGTTTAGCAGTTCTTCCTTATTAACATATTGTAACGGAACATCATTAACTCACTGAGTTTGTCTCAGACATAAAATAGCTGAGACAAAGTTAAAATAGCTGCTAAAGTGGTTGTTAACTCGTAATGCAGTACCTCAACTTCCAGTTGTACGTTCTTGACACGTCTGTGACTGACATTTACTTCCTTTGTTTGTAAAGTAGGATGGTCTTATAAAATATAAATAAAAATAAAAAGCCACATCAATCAAACATATGTACACTATATACAAGACAGAAACAATGTTTACAGACATGAAAATATTGCACAAATATCTGAGACTCTGACCACTGACAGCAGAGTGACGATCTGAGGGAAGAAAGTGTCTCTGTGACGGAGGTTTTGGTGAGCAGTGATCAGCAGCTCCTACCATGAATGTTTGAAACGTTTGCGTACCGGATGTGAGGATCTGCAGAGATGTTCCTAGCTCTTTTCCTGACCCTGGACCGGTACAGGACCTGGATGGAGGGAAGGTCGGCCCCGATCATTTACTTTGCAGACCTTATTGTCGGTTGCAATCTGTACCGGTCCTGTTTGGTCTCCGATCCAAACCAGACTGTGATGGAAGAGGACAGACTGGATGATGGTGGTGTAGAAGGTGATCACCAGCTCCTGGGGCATTGATGAATGCAATCAAAGATACGTCAACTGTACAGCCAATGTGACTCTGGAAAGACTTACTTTCATCCTGAAATGTAAACGCTGTTGATGTTGATAGCAGAAACATCCATCCATCCATCCATCCATCGTCCGCCGTTTATCCGTTACCGGGTCTCGGGGGCAGCAGTCTCAGACTTCCTTCAAACCAGACACTTCCTCCAGCTCTTCCTCCATCTCTTCCTCCATCTCTTCCTCCATCTCTTCCTCCAGCTCTTCCTCCATCTCTTCCTCCATCTCTTCCTCCAGCACTTCCTCCATCTCTTCCTCCATCTCTTCCCCCGGCTCTTCCTCCAGCTCTTCCTCCATCTCTTCCTCCAGCTCTTCCTCAATCTCTTCCTCCATCTCTTCCTCCATCGCTTCCTCCAGCTCTTCCTCCATCTCTTCCTCCAGCTCTTCCTCCATCTCTTCCTCCAGCTCTTCCTCCAGCTCTTCCTCCATCTCTTCCTCCAGCTCTTCCTCCAGCTCTTCCTCCATCTCTTCCTCCAGCTCTTCCTCCATCTCTTCCTCCATCTCTTCCTCCAGCTCTTCCTCCAGCTCTTCCTCCATCTCTTCCTCCATCTCTTCCCCCGGCTCTTCCTCCAGCTCTTCCTCCAGCTCTTCCTCCATCTCTTCCTCCATCTCTTCCTCCAGCTCTTCCTCCATCTCTTCCTCCATCTCTTCCTCCATCGCTTCCTCCAGCTCTTCCTCCATCTCTTCCTCCATCTCTTCCTCCAGCTCTTCCTCCAGCTCTTGCTCCATCTCTTCCTCCATCTCTTCCTCCACCTCTTCCTCCAGCTCTTCCTCCATCTCTTCCTCCATCTCTTCCTCCAGCTCTTCCTCCATCTCTTCCTCCAGCTCTTCCTCCATCTCTTCCTCCATCTCTTCCTCCATCTCTTCCTCCAGCTCTTCCTCCAGCTCTTCCTCCATCTCTTCCTCCATCTCTTCCTCCATCTCTTCCTCCAGCTCCTCCTCCAGCTCTTCCTCCATCTCTTCCTCCAGCTCTTCCTCCATCTCTTCCTCCAGCTCTTCCTCCAGCTCTTCCTCCAGCTCTTCCTCCATATCTTCCTCCAGCTCCTCCGGGGGGAGTCCGAGGCGTTCCCAGGCCAGCCGAGATACATAGTCTCTCCCGCGTGTCCTGGGTCTTCCCCGGGGTCTCCTCCCGGAGGGACATGCCTGGAACTCCTCCCCATCTTTAAGGGAGGAAACTCATCTCTAAGGGAGGAAACTCATCTCTAAGGGAGGAAACTCATCTATAAGGGAGGAAACTCATCTCTAAGGGAGGAAACTCATCTCTAAGGGAGGAAACTCATCTCTAAGGGAGGAAACTCATCTCTAAGGGAGCGTCCAGCCACCCTGCGGAGGAAACTCATCTCGGCCGCTTGTATCCGCGATCTTGTCCTTTCGGTCACTACCCAAAGTTCATGACCATAGGTGAGGGTAGGGACGTAGATTGACCGGTAAATCGAGAGCTTCGCCTTTCGGCTCAGCTCCTTCTTCACCACGACGGTCCGGTACATCGACCGCATAACTGCGGACGCTGCACCGATCCGTCTGTCAATCTCCCGCTCCATCGTTCCCTCACTCGTGAACAACGAGATACTTGAACTCCTCCACCTGAGGCAGGACTTCTCCACCCACCCGGAGAAGGCACGCCACCCTTTTCCGGTCGAGAACCATGGCCTCAGTTTTGGAGGTGCTGATTCTCATCCCTGCCGTGTCGCACTCGGCCTCAAACCGCCCCAGCACATGCTCAAGGTCCCGGTCCGATGAAGCCAACAGGACAACATCATCCGCAAAAAGCAGAGACGAAATCCTGTGGTTCCCAAACCGGATCCCCTCCAGCCCCTTGCTGCGCCTAGAAATCATGTCCATAAAAATTATGAACAGGACCGGTGACAAAGGAGGGTGTAGAGCTGGTCCAGTGTTCCGCGACCGGGACGAAAACCGCATTGTTCCTCCTGAATCCGAGGTTCAACTATCGGCCGTAATCTCCTCTCCAGTACCCTGGCGTAGACTTTCCCGGCTGAGAAGTGTGATCCCCCTATAGTTGGAACACACTCTCCGGTCCCCCTTTTTAAACAGAGGGACCACCACCCCCGGTTTGCCACTCCAGCGGTACTGTCCCCTTCCCTTCGGAAGTGACCAAAATGAATATTGTCTCGGTGTGTAACTACGCCAAAACCATGTCGGACTCCGTAGGTTTCTCTGGTCCCCTCCCCAATCTGACCAGCGATGACATGTTTAGTCGCATGCTCTCGCTCCGTCGCTGGTTGTATCGGTGGTGTTCAGAAAACGACGTGGCCTTTATTGACAATTGGGAAACGTTCTGGGGAAAGCCCGGTCTGATTAGAAGAACTGTTTTCAGAACTGTACGAGCCGCCTGATAACATCAAGGACATTGGCTGTGCAGCTCTGAGCGAAGGTTCACAGACAGACTCATTGCACACACACACACTAACTGATAAGGCACACATCTTCAACGCCTTGGCTGTCTCTTATCAGCCCCCCTGACACGGACGCCGGGTTTGAGCGCCAGCTGCCGCGGCCCTCACTTGGATGAACTGTGCCGGGCCCCCACCTCACCCCACCCCCCCGACCTGCCCATACTTTACATACCCATAAGCTTATGATGTTGTTTTGTTGTGTGTATGTTGCTTTTCTGTGCTAAGGTGTTTTTTTGCACCTTGACACTAGGTATTAAAACACAGTGTGAAGATGCCTTTTTTTCCCTCCTCCTCCATCCCAGTGTTATCCTTCCTCTAAAAATGGTGTCCGTATTAATGGTGCCATCGGAAAACAACACCAAGGTTTCTCACAGTTACACTGGAAGCCATCGCAACACCATCTCGTCCCTTCCTACGATGCTCTGGACCAAGAATGATAACTTCTTTTTTATCTGAATTTAGAAGCAAGAAATTTCTGGACATCCAGTCCTTGATGTCCCTAAGACATGCCTGAAGTTTAACTAACGGTTCTATTTCATCCGGCTTCATAGACAAATAGAGCTGCGTATCATCAGCATAACAATGAAAGTGTATGCCGTGATTCTGGATTATACTTCCCAATGGCTGCATGTATAAACTGAACAAGATTGGCCCTAGCACTGAACCCTGCAGAACACCATAACAGACCCTTGACTGTTCTGAAGAAATCTCATGTACATGAACAAACTGGAACCTGTCAGATAGATATGATTTAAACCAACGTAGAGCTGTCCCTTTATTCTCAACAACATGCTCTAACCTGTGCAGTAAAATGCTGATCTACACTGTCAAAAGCAGCACTGAGGTCCAGTAGAACCAATATGGACACTAATCCCTTATCTGAGGTCCAGTAGAACCAGTATGGACACTAATCCCTTATCTGAGGTCCAGTCGAACCAGTATGGACACTAATCCCTTATCTGAGGTCCAGTAGAACCAGTATGGACACTAATCCCTTATCTGAGGTCCAGTAGAACCAGTATGGACACTAATCCCTTATCTGAGGCCATAAGAAGGTCATTCGTGACTGGAACCAGTGCTGTCTCTGTGCTATGATGCATTCTGAACCCTGACTGAAAGACTTCAAACAGATCATTTCTATACAAATACTCACATAACTGGCTTGAAACTGCCTTTTCCAGAATTTTAGATACAAATGGAAGGTTGGAAATTGGTCTATAATTAGCTAAGGTGTCTGGGTCAAGAGAAGGTTTTTTAAGTAAAGGTTTAATTACTGCCACTTTGAAAAGCTGTGGTACATATCCTAAACTTAGGGATAGGTTGATTTGGTCCAGTATTGTCGCACCAATAAGAGAAAAAACATTTTTGAATAGTCAAGTCGGGATGGGGTCTGACATACATGTGGTAGACTTAGCTCTATCGACGAGTGAGGTCAGCTCAGGGAGGTCTATAGGATCAAAACAGTCTAGAGTCAAGTCAGAGCCTAGGGAAGTCACTAAAGCTGAAGAAACATCCACAACCGGCTGGTTGATTTCTTCTCTAATTCTCGTGATTTTACTGTTAAAGAAGCTCATAAAGTCCTCACTACTGAGAGCTGCAGGAATGCACGGCTCAACAGAGTTGTGACTCTTTGTCAGCCTAGCTACAGTGCTTAACAGAAAACGTGGGTTACTTTTGTTATCCTCTATCAACGTTGAATAATAAACTGTTCTTGCTTTGCAAATGGCTTTTTTATATACTATTAGAATATCTTTCCATTCACAATAGGAGTCTACAGACTTACAAGAGTGCCACTTCCTTTCCATTTTACGCACGTTTTGTTTCAACATGCGGATATCTGAATTATACCAGGGAGTTAAGCTCCTGTGGCTAGAAACCCTCCTTTTCAAAGGAGCAACTTCATCTAAAGCTGAATGCAACAAATCAGCAGTGTTACTAGCAAGGAAATCAACATCAACATCAGAGGTAGAACCCAGGTCACTGGCCTCGACTACATCACTATCACTATTTCGCACATCGTAAGATGAGCAATGGCCTCCCTAAATTTAACAATAACTTCATCAGACAAACATCTGCTAAAATAATACCTCCTATTTTGCACTTCAACATCAACAAAATTAAATTCAAACGTTATTAAATAATGACGGATAAAAGGGAGTTTACAGGTGACACCAACAGATCATCAGTTTCAACACCGTAGGTGAGAACGAGATCGAGAGTATGATTAAAACAGTGCGTCAGTTTATCCACTTTTTGTGAGATACCCATTGATTCTAAAAGAGAATCGAAAGCTAATTTAAGATTATCGCTTTCAACATCCATATGAATATTAAAATCACCCACTATGATGAATGTATCTGTACTGATCAATAATCCAGAAAGGAAATCTGAAAATTCAGACAAAAACTCTAGATAAGCGCCAGCAGGGGGCCGATACACTACCACTAACACAACTGGCTTCTCTGATTTCCAGCTCGGAAATTTCAGACCAAGCATGAGGCTTTCAAATGAATTATAATTGCACTTAGGTTAAATTTTTGTTTGGAGACTGGAGTTATAAATTGCTGCGACTCCTCCGCCTCGGCCCGTGTTTCTAGGAATGTGATGATTAAAGTAGCCGGGCGGAGTCGATTCATTCAAACTAACATACTCTTCCTCCTGTAACCATGTTTCTGTTAAGCAGAAAACATCACTCCTACTCTCTGTAATTATATCATTTACTAACAGAGACTTGGAGCTTAACGATCGTATATTTAGTAGTCCATCTAATTTTTCGGTCTCTTATTGGTACCAAATGTGCATTGGTTTTAATTTTTACAAGGTTATTTTGGTTAACGCCTCTATAACGCCGCACCTGGTGAACTTTTGGAGGGTGGGGAACTGCAATCACTTCTATTTTGCTAGGCACCTGGTTAGAGTCGCCAATGTCATGTAATCCTACAGTTTTAGAGTCGCTAATTACATAATGCAATCCTACGTTAAGTATGGAGGAAGGCGTTTTAATTGAATATCTTTTTGAAAATATTTTGTTTTTTTCTGAATTTTTATTTAAAGCCTGGGATAGAAGGAGAAAGGTAACTTATATGGGATAAAATCCTCAATTTGTGTGTGTTTCTCTGTGACATGGACTGCATATTATTATTGTATGGATTGGTTCAATTGTCTGTAAGGGCTGGTATTGGCTGTTGTGGAGTGAGTTATATGATCTAATTATGGACTTGGGTATGGGGGGGCTGTCTGCGTGTGGGTCGGTATTTCTGTGGGTGTATTCTTTTTGTATTTTTGGTTTATGTAATTAATGTGTCTGTGTAATCCCATGAGGGATGGGTCATTTAAATGTCCGGACACGAAAATAAAATAATTCATTCAAAATAATTCATTCCTACAGTTTGATTGGCAGGCGTTGGTCCTCGAGAAGCAGCAGAGAAGTGTGTTAAACTACAGCTCTGCATCCTGGCCTGGACCCTGCGATGTCAGGGGGAGTGTCTAATAAAACAGGCCAAATTACTAGTAACAAGAGCAGCACCAACCCGGGTGGGATGAATGCCGTCTCTTCTAATCAGACCGGGCATTCCCCAAAACGTCTCCCAATTGTCAATGAAGTCCACGTCGTTTTCTGAACACCACTGAGACAACCAGCGGCGGAGCGAGAGCATGCGACTAAACATGTCATCGTTGGTCAGATTGGGGAGGGGGCCAGAGAAACCTACAGAGTCCGACATGGTTTTGGCGTAGTTACACACCGAGACAATATTCATTCTGGTTACTTCCGACTGGCGAAGACGGGAGTCATTAGCTCCGACATTGATGATAACTTTACCATATTTACGATTAATTTTTGCATTTAAATCTCTGCTGAAAACTCATTTCAACTCGCTGGCATTAAATTCAAGTTGAGATTTGGACTTCTTCTCTTTATATATTTGCACTTTAGTTGTGCTTTAACTGATGTAGTTTGAGGTGGATTATTTACAGGATATTGTTTTATTTTAGCTGTAAAAGCAGTTTGTAAACCTTGGTTGTTTTTAATATAAATACATTTGACCTTAACTTTGAAAGAATAACCAGAAAAGTCTGTTTGCAACCGAGACTGAAGCGTGTGAAGTAAACAGGGTTTCAGTGACATGAACAACATTAACAACTGCATATTTGTCCTCCAGCTCCAGTCCAGCACGTCAACATAGAACAGGTACAAAATAAAATCACCTGCAGCTCAGAGGGGATCTATCCTGAACCTGGACTCATCTGGACCACCGATCCTCCGTCCAGCATGAACCTGCAGAACCTGCAGAACCTGCAGAACCCACCAACAGTCCAGCAGACTGAACAGCAGCTTTACAGCATCAGCAGCTCTCTGGTCCTTTCAGACGGAGATACTGACCTGGACTACATCTGCACCGTCAGCACTCCAGCAAACAGCAGGAGATCCACTTTGCTTCAACCAGGTAGAAATTACATTTAAATGTTCATGTGGTGGCTCTCAGTGCCACGGAGACCTTAATGAGATGTTCATGTCGTCTACCAAAGCTTTTGTCCTTTACAACTGATGTTTAGTTTTCTTTTGTTTTGGGTTTTCATCATTCCATGTCATGTTTACTGTCATTTCAGCTGTTATAAGTGGATCAAACACTGAAAGAAAAATCTCCTGCTCAACCGCCAATTATCCAATAAAGTATCTCACCTGGACATTTAACCACAAAGAGATCATTCTGACCCAGAGCGGAGATGAAGGGCTCTATATAACTTCAGAGAGGTGGAAGCAACACGTGATGACTGTATCAAGGACAGGAAGTCTCACTCTGAAGCATTTAACTTCAGACCAGACAGGAACATACAAATGTGAACTCAGGGATGAAGAGGAAACATACGTGAAATACACCTTTCTTCACATACCAAAAGGTAAAATGGTTAAAAGTGGTCACACAGTGTCAGAGCCAGAATGAAAAAAAGCTATTAAGAGTATTTGAATATTTAAAAGGAAAGAGTGCTGCCTGTTTGTTTATGTTCATGTCCAAAGTTGAACTGATGGTATGAACATCTGCATGACATCAGTCTGCTGCAGCAGTAAGTTGTCGGTGACGTAGATCGTCAGAGCAACAGTCTTTGACCGTGAGTCACAACTGCATCCATTTCCTGCTATAGATGGAGACTTTTAATGTTGCTAAATTATTCTGAATTATTTGTTTTAGTAAATAGTGGAAACCTTCAAAGAACTCCTGTGTCACTGACTTTAGCTCAAGAACTGGTCATAAATCAATGAAACAGATTTAAGAAACTGCAGCTACAAACAGTAAGAGAGAGTTGTGAAGGTTCATGTGTGCTGTGATCTGTTGAGATTCGGGTTCAAATCACTGACATCAAAAACACTTAAACTGTCATTTGAATTCTTGTGTTTTTCTGTTGCAGACCGGACTGGAGTTATTGTAGGAGTGGTGGGTTTGCTGCTGGTGGTCTTGGTTTCTGGAGGCGTTGGTTACAAATACAGGAAAAGGAAGAAAGAAAGGAAGAGGAAGAAAAAAAGAGATGAAGGTAAAGATATTGTTTGTGTAAATACGAGAGATGCAGGATATTGAATATTTGCTGATATCTGATATGCTGGTACTTTAAATGAAGTTTTTTCAGACTGTTGACACCAGTACTGATATATACAGCTAAACTTCTGCAGCGATACTTGATACTGACATTAAATCTGATGTAGTGGAATTGAGACTTGCCATGTCAGCTGTATTTGTTTTTAATCTTAAAGAGCACAAATAGTCTTCATTACTAGTAATTAATTCCAAGTTAGTGGGCTTCCTCTGATTCACACAGTCTTGCAGTAACTTATTGAAAGTGATCATTTCAAAAACCTGGAGTCCATCTATGTTTTTACAGATTATAACTCGCAGGTAACGCCACGTCTGGAAACACCAACTGGGAATTGCGTTGTGAGGCTCAAAACCCAACATCTGTAACAGCTGTAAAAGGCTGGTTGTCCAGAGCAATAAGATGTTTGTTAGTGATGTCGTTAGGTTGGTCCGCTCGTACTTTCCTGCCTTTGTTAAAGGAGCGATGTGTAATATGAAGCCAGAATTAAATTCATACTCCAATAAAACAGGGGCAGTACAGCTGCACCAAGAGAGTTGATCTTCTCTCACGAAAGAAATGAGGGAATGCACGGTCCCTCCTCATCACTTCTGTTGTCAACTCAACGCCAGATACCTGAAATAAACTCAAAATCTGAGAATAAAAGCACAGAATCTGTAAATAGGAAATTAAAATCTCTGACAAGGATACAATCATTTTTCTCAGTTAAACTTTTCTTTTAACTTCAAACTTCAAACTTTATTTATTTATATACAGTGGGGAGAACAAGTATTTGATACACTGCCGATTTTGCAGGTTTTCACACTTGCAAAGCATGTAGAATTATGTAATTTTTATCATAGGTACTCAACTGTGAGTGACAGAATCTAAAAAAAAAATCCAGAAAATCACATTGTATGATTTTTAAGTAATTAATTTGCATTTTATTGCATGACATAAGTATTTGATACATCAGAAAAACAACTTAATATTTGGTACAGAAACCTTTGTTTGCAATTACAGAGATCAGACGTTTCCTGTAGTTCTTGACCAGGTTTGCACACACTGCAGCAGGGATTTTGGCCCACTCCTCCATACAGATCTTCTCCAGATCCTTCAGGACTTTCAGCTCCCTCCAAAGATTTTCTATTGGGTTCAGGTCTGGACACTGGCTAGGCCACTCCAGGACCTTGAAATGCTTCTTACGGAGCCACTCCTTAGTTGCCCTGGCTGTGTGTTTCGGGTCGTTGTCATGCTGGAAGACCCAGCCACGACCTATCTTCAATGCTGTTACTGAGGGAAGGAGGTTGTTGGCCAAGATCTCGCGATACATGGCCCCATCCATCCTCCCCTCAATACGGTGCAGTCGTCCTGTCCCCTTTGCAGAAAAGCATCCCCAAAGAATGATGTTTCCACCTCCATGCTTCACGGTTGGGATGGTGTTCTTGGGGTTGTACTCATCCTTCTTCTTCCTCCAAATACGGCGAATGGAGTTTAGACCAAAAAGCTCTATTTTAGTCTCATCAGACCACATGACCTTCTCCCATTCCTCCTCTGGATCATCCAGATGGTCATTGGCAAACTTCAGACGGGCCTTGACATGCACTGGCTTGAGCAGGGGGACCTTGCGTGCGCTGCAGGATTTTAATCCATGAGGGCGTAGTGTTTCACTAATGGATTTCTTTGAGACTGTGGCCCCAGCTCTCTTCAGGTCATTGACCAGGTCCTGCCGTGTAGTTCTGGGCTGATCCCTCACCTTCCTCATGATCATTGATGCCCCACGAGGTGAGATTTTGCATGGAGCCCCAGACCAAGGGAGATTGACCGTCATCTTGAACTTCTTCCATTTTCTAATGATTGCCCCAACAGTTGTTGCCTTCTCACCAAGCTGCTTGCCTATTGTCCTGTAGCCCATCCCAGCCTTGTGCAGGTCTACAATTTTATCCCTGATGTCCTTACACAGCTCTCTGGTCTTGGCCATTGTGGAGAGGTTGGAGTTTGTTTGATTGAGTGTGTGGACAGGTGTCTTTTATACAGGTAAAAAGTTCAAACAGGTGCAGTTAATACAGGTAATGAGTGGAGAACAGGAGGGCTTCTTAAAGAAGAACTAACAGGTCTGTGAGAGCCGGAAGTCTTACTGGTTGACAGGTGATCAAATACTTATGTCATGCAATAAAATACAAATTAATTACTTAAAAATCATACAATGTGATTTTCTGGATTTTTTTTTAGATTCTGTCAGTCACAGTTGAAGATTACCTATGATAAAAATTACATACTTCTACATGCTTTTCAAGTGGGAAAACCTGCAAAATCGGCAGTGTATCAAATACTCCCCACTGTAGCACCAAATCATACAATATAAATGCAACACATGGTGCTTTACATGCAGAATGAAATAACAATCAAAAACACAATTTAAAACATCCCATACGACCCCACCCCCCACGCGTACACACACACTCACTCACACTCATACACATGTGCACACACTCACACGCCCACACACACACACACACACACACACACACACACACACACACACACACACACACACACACACACAGTAAGTGGACTGGTGACATGGCTTAGCACTAACGATCCAGGTGAGGAAACACTACCTATGGGTGGCCGTCCACACCGAGAGGCTCCACCGGCCACGACCACAAGGAGCATCGCCACAGAGACCCCCCCAACCCGGACAGACCAGGGCAGACCCCACACAGAAGGTGGAGCCCCCCCCCAGCTACCCAGGTCTGAGGGACCCCCATGACGACACCCCCATGGGCAGAGCAGGCACACCTCCCAGTGTGGACGACCCCCCTGAGGAAACACTGGAGCTAAAACTAAAAGATTAAAAGAAAGTAAAAAATGCCTAAAAGTGTAAAATTTTAGAGAAATCTATACAAAACTTAAGATGAATAATAAATAACATAAAATAGAATAAAAGTCATTAAAAATGGATTAAAGGTTTAAAGATAATAAAAGAGCTAAATAAATAAACACAATAGATGAAAAGACTAGGTAAATGAGATCAGATAAAAGCCAAGCTAAAAAGATGTGTCTTGAGCCTCCTTTTAAAAATATCAACGTTCTCTGCGGCCCTGAGGTTCTCTGGCAGGCTGTTCCATAGATAAGGGCCGTAATGGCTGAATGCAGCCTCACCGTGGGTTTTGGTCCCGGTTCGGGGAATGGTTAAAAGGCCGGTGCCAGAGGACCTCAGGGTCCGTGAGGGTTGATACGGTAAAAGCAGATCAGATAAATAAGATGGCCCAAGACCGTTAAGACACTTAAAAACCAGTAAAAGAACCTTAAAATCAATCCTGAAGCGGACGGGGAGCCAATGCAGCGATTTTAAAACAGGTGTAATGTGCTCCCGCCCTCTGGTCCTCGTCAGCACACGAGCAGCTGAATTCTGTAGTAGTTGTAGGTTCTTAATACTCTTTTTAGGAATACCAGAGAGCAGGGCATTACAATAATCTAAACGACTAGAGATAAAAGCATGCATCAGCACCTCCGTGCTGGCCTGAGAGAGAAATGGGCGGACTCTGGCTATGTTCTTAAGATGGTAAAAACCTATCTTCGTAATATTCTTTATGTGTGGAATAAAAGTGAGCTCAGAGTCAAAAATAACACCCAGGTTCTTTACACATTGCGAAGGTTTAAAATCTTGTAGTTTTGGTAAAAGTTTCTCTCTCTGGCCTTCAGGACCAATAACTAAAACCTCTGTTTTGTCCTGGTTGAGCTGTAGGAAATTATCTGCCATCCATGACTTAATATCTAAAATACAGTTTTAAAAGGGCATCAAGTGGCCCAGTGTCATCAGGAGACACGGCCATGTACAGCTGTGTGTCATCAGGAGACACGGCGATGTACAGCTGTGTGTCGTCAGGAGACACGGCGATGTACAGCTGTGTGTCGTCAGGAGACACGGCGATGTACAGCTGTGTGTCGTCAGCGTAACTGTGGAAGCTGATGCCGTGTCTCCTGATGACGTCCCCCAAGGGAAGCATGTAAAGGTTAAAAAGGAGCGGAGCTAAAATTGACCCTTGGGGGACCCCACACTTAATTTCATGCATTCTGGAGGAACATGTATCCAAACTTACAAAGAAAGATCGATCTGTGAGATAGGAGCGGAACCAGTTAAGAACAGTACCAGAGAGGCCGACCAGGTGCTTCAGTCTGTTTAATAAAATGTGATGGTCTACTGTATCGAAGGCGGCACTAAGATCCAGTAGAACCAAGACTGTCAGTTTGCGGTTATCTAAATTGCACCTGATGTCATTTAAAATCTTTA
The DNA here is from genome assembly GCF_033807715.1 of Cololabis saira. NCBI lineage: Eukaryota > Metazoa > Chordata > Actinopteri > Beloniformes > Belonidae > Cololabis > Cololabis saira. The sequence goes on from NC_084607.1 coordinate 286,463, forward strand.
AAAGGGCTGTCTCGGTGCTGTGGTTCATCCTAAAGCCAGACTGAAATTTCTCTAAAATATGGTTTCTTATTAAAAAATAATTTACTTGGTTAAAAACCAGCTTTTCTAAAATCTTACTTAAAAAGGATAAGTTGGATACAGGTCTGTAGTTATAAAAAAATGCTGTGATCTAAATTGCTCTTCTTCAGAAGGGGCTTCACCACCGCCATTTTAAAGGCAGCAGGGAAGACACCCGTCTGAAGAGAGTAATTTACTATATTTAAAATATGTTCCTCAAAGAATTCATAAAATATCTTTAAAAGTGATGTGGGAATAGGATCTAAAAGGCAGGTTGTTGGGTTTGCCTGGGAGAAAACTCGACCAAGGGTCCTCGCATCAACCAGGGCAAAACTCTCCAGTGTTTCCTCGGATAAAAGCAACTGTCCAGATGTGTTAAAAATGACATTTTGATGTGGTAAAAGACTGGACCTAATGTTGTCAATTTTACTTCCAAAGTGGTCTGCAAAATCCTCACAAAGATTGTCTGTTGGTGGTTGTGAGGATTTCTTAAAATGTACATTGGTTAAAAGATCGAAGGTGGAGAAAAGAAATTTAGAATTGTTTTTATTGTCTGTAATGAGTTTTGAGAAATGAGCAATTCTTTTCTCCCCATCATTTCTAAAACCATCTCTGTGTCTGAACCGTCTTCCTCAGTTGGTGTTTTTGTTTCTGTGGTTGCAATTCTGAAACGAGTCTAATCTGTGCCGTCAATCTGCTGCAAGAAGACGGGACATCGTCAAGATCAATACATTTGGCATTGACTTAAGGCTTAATCATACATATGGATTTACTTGTGTGTGAATATACAGTATATATATGAAATGTCTGCTCCATGTTCAGCGTTTGAACACCATGACACCAAACAGCAGTCAGCACTTTTAACCCTTTAAACATTCAGACTGACTGGTTAAAGATTGAAGACACTTCTCATGTTAATTACAGGTCACACTTTAGTTTAATACGTCCCAACAGTCATAATATAATTCATTTTTCGGCAGTTTCATTAGTGTTTTTATTGTTGTTATTGATATTTTCAGAGAAGGTTCTGGTTGACTTGGGCATGGAGGAGCACGACTCAACAGAAGGGGTTAAACAGAAACTGATCTCTGCTATGAAGGACCGCAGAGAAGTTCGGTGAGTCCTGATGTGATCAATTTTTTTTCTTTTTTTTTTTTTTTTTTTCTTTTTTTCTTGGTGCAGCATCCTCTGCCGGTGGCTAAGAGCATCTCTGAATGCAAAACACCGGATCCTGCAGTGTGGGAGTGAGAGGGGCAGGGTAACGGCCCCTTTTGGGCGGGGGAGAAGGTTCGTCCGTCAAGACTCCTCTCCCTGGCCCTGCCCCTTTTCAACCTTTCCCCGACCCTGCACCCCAACCTGGGACTTGATGATTGGGCCGGAGCTTCGGGAGCTGCGTGCTGGCCTGCGGTCCCCACCCCTGGTCATCCCGTTGCTGCTTCCACCTGCCTGCTGTGCTGTTGCCGTCCCTGACCCACCAGTCTGGCCCTCGGCAGGAGGGTCCCCCCTTACGAGCCTGGTCCTGCTCAAGGTTTCTTCCTCCTAAAGGGGAATTTTCCTTGCCACTGTTTGGCTTACGGTTTTTCTCCCACTAGGGGAGTTTTTACCTGCCATTGTTTATGTAATAATTGCTCGGGGGTCATGTTCTGGGTATGGGTCTCTGGAAAGCGTCTAGAGACAACTCTGTTGTATTAGACGCTATATAAATAAAATTGAATTGAATTGAAATCAATAACACAATCAGTCTATGTAGATTAACAGTTTATTTCCTTTAATATAGTTTTTGTCGCTAAAATGAGAATGTGGCAGGGTGGAGGAGCAGCCACTCAGCTGATTGGGCTCAGGTGTGCCCAATCAGCTGAGTGGCCCTGCCTGGCTACATAAAAAGTGTCTTCTCACCAGCAATGGGTCTCTGCTGGGAGGAAGGAGAGCTGCTGAAGGTGCTGGCACGTGTGTCTGGGTGAATAAAATGTTTCCAGCAAGAAACCCTGTGTCCTCTGTCCTGTCGGGTGATCCCAAGTAGAAAGCCCTTGGTTAACACCGTTGGCACCATAGTTGTTATAAGGTGTAATTTTTCCAAAAGAGGATGACACTGGGATGGAGGAGGGAAAAAAGGCATCTGTGCAGTGTGAAGATGCAAAAAACACCTCAGCACAGAAAAGCAACGTAATCATAACAAACATGACATCATGATGAAGACTTGCAGGTGGGTGTGGGGGGGGGGATCCCGGCACGGTTCATCCAGGTGAGGGCTTTGGCCTTCGTGGCTCCAACCTGGAGACTGTGTTGGGGCTGATAAGAGGGAGCCAGGGAAGGAGTTGAAATGATGAGACGTCTGTCTGTTTTGTTTTGTTTTGATTTTATTAGAACTGACATCATATTTTCTCATCACAGATTAATTGAATGTGAACTCTCAAAGTCTCACTGTAAAGTCATTGCGTCCAGTCTGAAGTCCGACCCCTCCCGTCTGACAGAACTGGACCTGAGTAAGAGCCGCCTGGAGGATTCAGGAGTGAAGATTCTGTCTGGTGGACTGAAGAGTCCAAACTGTAGACTGGAGACTCTGAGGTCAGTTCATGGAGACGTTTACACATTTATCCAGTTGTAACAAAATAACTCTAATCACAAACATTAAAAAAAAACATCAAAAATCTGTCTTATTTAGCTTCTTTTTTAAATGTTCTGATTGAACATCTGAAGAATTAATTTAAAACCCCTCAGAATAATCAGCTTATTTTACTATGTTTTAGTAAGTTTTTTATTCTAACTCTTCTCGGGTTGTAAACAGGAAGAGAAACCAGTTTAGATCAGACATGAAGATGAATCAGCTCAAATGTGATTTTCTAAAAGACATTTCTGGGCTTGTGTGAGATCTTCCATCAGTAGTTTCAACAGCTGGAACAGCTGGATCAGCTGGAACAGCTGGATCAGGAACAGCTTTATCAGCTGGAACAGCTGGAACAGCTGGATCAGCTGGATCAGGAACAGCTGGATCAGGAACAGCTGGAACAGCTGGATAGGAACAGCTGGAACAGCTGGATCAGCTGGATCAGCTGGAGCAGCTGGAACAGCTGGATCAGTATCAGCTGGAACAGCTGGATCAGCTGGATCAGCTGGATCAGCTCTCCTCCCTTCCTGAAACTCCAGAGAACTTCATCCAGAGGTTGAAGCTGCTGTATGTGACCTTTACATGTCAGCTTCATGACGGCTCACCTGCTCCCTGATCACACGTATCTTTGCTGCTTTCTGCTGTGTTTTCCTCCCCTGAGTTTCAGACAGTTTGTTGTCTTAATCCGACCTATATCGAATTTTTAAATGTATACACCTTAGCCGGGCTGTAGATGAACCAAACTGCAGCTCTTGAGATCGAGCTTTTGGTGCCAGATAAAGCGTCCTAATCCGAGTTATTTTAGCACGTATACACAACCCACGCTTAGCCGAGCTACTGACTGACTGATTTTCTTGTTTCTTTATTCAGATTGAAGAGCTGCAGGTTGTCAGGGATCAGCTGTTCTTCTCTGGTCTCAGCTCTGGAGTCCAACCCCTCCCATCTGAAAAATCTGGACCTGAGTCTGAACTACCTGAATGTTTCAGGAGTGAAACATCTGTGTGGATTTCTGGAGAGTCCAGACTGCAGACTGGAGGATCTGGGGTCAGACATGTTTTAGTTGTGTGTGCAGATGAATCTGATGTGAAAGTTGTGTTGACACTAACCTGCAGACATCAGGCTGATCTTCTGCTGATCCACACTGACCATCTGACTGCTCTGAGTTCTTCTTCTCTGCTTTAGTTTCATCTTAAACTTCCTCTTCTGATTCATTACATAAAACTAAACATGTGAATGTGTCAGACAGGAACAAATGAAGAACCAGAGATGTGTCTGAACCTGGAATAAAACATCTTCACCAACAAGAATTAACTTTACAGCTAATACGTTCAGAAATGTCATCCAGATGTTAATAAACTTAATAGTGGACAGACTGAATGTGTAGTCGTCCAATATATGAGTTATAGAGCTCATTTACTAAATAACGTCTTACTGTGGCTGAAATCAGTCAAACCAACATTGGCTTCCTTTGACTAACATTAAATTTCACATTAACAAATACAAGTTTACCAAAAATGAAACTCTAAACATATTTTTCATCAGCAACAAAACATCCAACAAGAACATCAGAAACTTTGTGTGGAAACTATGTCGTCACTCAATCAACTTTTTCAGAGAAAACTAGACGAGGACAGAGACGTTCAGACGAGGACGGAGACGTTCAGACGAGGACGTTCAGACGAGGACGGAGACGTTCAGTCGAGGACAGAGACGTTCAGACGAGGACGGAGACGTTCAGTCGAGGACAGAGACGTTCAGACGAGGACAGAGACGTTCAGACGAGGACAGAGACGTTCAGACGAGGACGGAGATGTTCAGACGAGGACGGAGACGTTCAGTCGAGGACAGAGACGTTCAGACGAGGACGGAGACGTTCAGACGAGGACGGAGACGTTCAGACGAGGACGGAGACGTTCAGACGAGGACGGAGACGTTCAGACGAGGACGGAGACGTTCAGTCGAGGACGGAGACGTTCAGTCGAGGACGGAGACGTTCAGACGAGGACGGAGACGTTCAGTCGAGGACGGAGACGTTCAGACGAGGACGGAGACGTTCAGACGAGGACGTTCAGTCGAGGACAGAGACGTTCAGACGAGGACGGAGACGTTCAGACGAGGACGGGAGACGTTCAGACGAGGACGGAGACGTTCAGTCGAGGACGGAGACGTTCAGACGAGGACGGAGACGTTCAGACGGAGACGTTCAGACGAGGACGGAGACGTTCAGACGAGGACGGAGACGTTCAGACGAGGACGGAGACGTTCAGACGAGGACGTTCAGACGAGGACGGAGACGTTCAGACGAAGACGTTCAGACGAGGACGGAGACGTTCAGACGAGGACGGAGACGTTCAGACGAGGACGTTCAGACGAGGACGGAGACGTTCAGACGAGGACGTTCAGACGAGGACGGAGACGTTCAGATGAGGACGGAGACGTTCAGACGAGGACGGAGACGTTCAGACGAGGACGGAGACGTTCAGACGAGGAAGGAGACGTTCAGACGAGGACGGAGACATTCAGACGAGGACGGAGACGTTCAGACGAGGACGGAGACGTTCAGACGAGGACGGAGACGTTCAGACGAGGACGGAGACGTTCAGACGAGGACGGAGACATTCAGACGAGGACAGAGACGTTCAGACGAGGACGGAGACGTTCAGACGAGGACGGAGACGTTCAGACGAGGACGTTCAGACGAGGACGTTCAGACGAGGATGGAGACGTTCAGACGAGGACGTTCAGACGAGGACAAAGAAGAGGACGTGTTCAAGGACAACATTCCTACATGAACTCTCGTCTCTTTTCAGATTCAGATTCAGACGTTTTATTGTGATGAAGAATTTTGACAGCTTGGCCCCCTGCAGGGGGAGGTCGCCCCAGTCCTACCTCCTGCAGGGCTTTGAACTGGACTCAAGACCTTTTGAGGAAGCTCCAACTTGCTACTCAACTTCCTACCCCCCGGGCAGATCCCGACACCTGGAAGTTGGTTCAAACAGACAGGAATCAAGAGAGCACCCCATGGGGTGATTTGGAGGTCTGTGTCAGTCATGCCAAATGTCTGATAATGACATTTGGCCCGATTCACATCCGACTGTAAATTACTTTTTGTCTCTTGCCTGATTCGTGTATTCCTGCATTTGTTAAACTCCTTGTTGTATAAGAATCTGATTACAACCTCACTCGAGGTCAGCATTTCTACCAGACCTCTGGCCTGTGTAGATGTGCTCACCGCCGGCTCAATAAAACCTCATAAAAACCACAAAGCGGACTTCTGAACTGGTTTGATAAATTCCACAACAATTTGGCGCTGTGACCCGGATAACAATAGACTTTCGATGGGAACTCCTTTTTCCAGACCAACGACACAACCAGCGACTTCTATCTAAATTTAATCAGAGGTAAGGGGTCCATTTTTTCAAAATCCCAAATTATTGTTTCTGGGCTGTTGTCGAAAGTCTGTGAACTGGAGTGCCAGAGAAAGTTGACGTTATCTTGAAATTTAGGTAAGTCCGCTGTGTGGTTGTGAAGGTTATATTTTATTATTATTTTGTGTTATTGGGAAGGTTATTGTAGAGATGTTTTTTAGGAATGCTGGCAATTTCATAACACTTGAATTTGATTGTGTTGTGAGAATGTTCTGCTTCTCCTGCCTTAAGAATCTGACTCGCTCTTCTAAAAAAAGGTTTAATATCTCGGGTAACATTAAAGAGAGAAATGGCGCCATGGTTGGTCTGAGTACCAATAAAAAGATAGTCCAGGGGGACTATTCTTATGCATGCAGGACGTGGGGTCCGTAAGTGTTGGAACACTGATATATTTGTGAGAAATAGACATACTCTATGTAGAGAAACTGTTTTATTTTATAAGTCGGGATGACACGCTCTCCCAAAATGAGGTATATTTCATTTCTGCAAGAATCGACTTGCTCTTCTTGCACCAACAGGAATGATTTGTATGCTCTGTCAAGTGAAGTTTTTCAGTTCTTTAAATACATGTATGGTAATCACGGTACCGATAGTTTTATTTGTTAGTTTTGTTTGTTACTCAGTTAGTATTAAATATTGTTAAAATAACTAAAAAGCACTTCAAACTCCCTCAGATTTTTGGAGGGATGAAGGTAGACGCCGTAATGCAGAATCTCAAATAGCTTCGCTTACTGATCAAAATAAAAAGCTGATGGCTAGAAGGATTTAAAAACACAACGCAGACGAAAAAGAAATTAGAGAACCAGTTAAATGATAAAATCAAAACCTTTATCCGGTGAAACTGATTAAAGAATCCAATGACGATGACACTTCTGATGACGACTGGATTTTACAAAAATCCAAGATCTGTTGCCTACAAAATTTGGAGCCAAATAATGGTAAGAGATTTTAAATTAATAAACAAAATGGCTAGAGGAAACAGCGGTTAAACTAACTTTGCCACATGATTTGAAAAGTAAAGTACTTGATGCGCAAAGTACTTGATGCTTGTAGAATTCCCTTTTAATCCCACAGCTGTTGCCAAAATCACACCAGAGCAAGCTCAGACTTTTTTTCACAGTATTTATTGCCTTAACAGTTCAAAGGGAAAATTGATAATCCCAGGGAACTTTATGCTAAAACAATTTTGACAGCAAAAGAGAATTGTGGTCTGTCACGAGATCAGATTGATGGATTCCCTCCAGGGTACATGCAAAATATATATTTGCTAATTGCCCTCCACAAAGGGTAGGCCTGGATAACGCAAAAAAAAGAATCTGAAATGTATGAAAATACTAATGTCTTTTTCAAAAGTGTTTCCTACACAGGTTGAGCGCTGAGAGGAGGCGCAGAGGAAACAGCCAATGATCGGCTCCCATTGGGGTGAGCCAAATCAGAGCATCCCAATTTACATAATCGTATCCTGCCTATGGTAACTTCATCATGTAAGTGCATGGAAATCTGTCTGTGGCCTACTACAACGTCTCTGAATGCATGTATAACTAATCTCTAACTAGAGGTGTCAAGTAACGAAGTACAAATACCTCATTACCTTACTTAAGTAGAACTTTTGGTTGTGTATGCTTCACAGGAGTAATTATTTTTTAGACGGTTTTTACTTTTACTCCTTACATTTTCACGCAATTATCTTTACTTTTTACTCCTTACGTTTTAAAAACAGCCTTACTCTACTTCATTTCGGCCTTTAAAAAAAACTATCCAGTTAAATTAAGCCATCCGGATAGAGTGAATTTGGTTGTGGTTGGATGAGAAGTATAAACATATTTGGTTTGTACGTGTCTGGTCTCTGAAACACATGTTAATGCTCAATAATGCACATATATGGTTCTTTAATATATTTGCATTATACTAAGATGCATTCATTTTCAATGGCTTTTAGTCTTAATGGTTTTTCCCCGCTTATATTACTTTTACTTTTATACTTTAAGTACTTTTGAAACCAGTACTTTATACTTTTACTTGAGAAAAATAAAAATAAATAAATTTTGAGTTGATACTTCAACTTCTACAGGAGTATTTTTGAACTCTAATATCTATACTTCTACCTGAGTAATGAATGAGAATACTTTTGACACCTCTGTCTTTAACACTCGTCCTGACTTTTCCTGTTTTCCTCACTGACGGCTCTGCTTATAAAAATGGAATACCATACGCAGGTTATACAATTTGTGATAATTCTTAATTGTTGAAAGCGCCCTCCTGCTCCAGCTCCACCCAAGTAGATGAAACTATATACTGATCAAAAGGTAAAACTGTTACAATCTATACAGATTCCAGATATGCTTTTGGTTGTGTATATTGTATTTTATAGATTTTATATATTGTGGGCGAACCAAGGATTTATTTCATCCTCGGAGATAAATGTGGTTAATTGATTGGTGAACTGTTACAAGCCTGTCAACTACCTTCATCTATTGCTTTGTTAAATGTGAAGCCCACACCCAGTCCATGGACCCTGTTTCACTAGGCAATGCTTCAGCTGACCATGCAGCAAAAGAAACTGCCAAATTTGGCTTACCTGTCTATGTAAAACTTTGCCCTTCTATACCCGCTAACGACCTGGTTTCTCCTAATGATGTAGCCCTCCTACAAGAAGACTACTGAGGTGAAGGAAAAAACGGATTGTAGCATTCCCATGGTTGTAAAAATGTAAATAATTTGTGGGTCAGCAACGACGGCCGCGTTGTGAAACCCACATCCTTTTACGCGTAAATAGCATGCATGTCGCATAGCTGATCACAGTTAGCAATCACAGATGAGAAAAAGGGGGAATGTGTCAGATAGTGTTGAAAGACTGATAAGCTCCAAGATTTGCATCCTATAAAAATATTGCAAACATTATCAACACTTCCCCCCACCGTGACTTTTTTTGAAGCTCTGCAAATAGACATTATGTGAGGGATATGAAATTATTCTTGTATGAAAATGTTCATGTATGAAAATGTTTTTGTATGTGCAGAGAATTTTAAACTGGACTTAAATGGACAATGTTGACACCTGTTAACACCCATTAGGAAGCACAAAACTCACGCCCCATGAAAGGATTATGGGTAGACCTATGACCATACAAAGCAATTCAGTTCTGTATATATGAAGAAGATGGACTTCCATGCCATGGATGAATCCATGATATCATTCTGTTGTACTCTAAACTTCTGCTGTTCAGTCAATCCACAGAAAAGTAAAAGCTGTCCAGTCTCTTCTTAGTGGCAAACCATGCCACAACCCGGAGACTGGGTTTGTGTCGGAGAGGGCCTCGGTGGTCCAGGGCTCAGCACGTCCTGCACCACCGACACTCAAGGGTGGGGGTGCTGGCCTGGTTCCACGCGTCCCACTGCGGGAGCATAGCTCCTCGACCATGCACCGGAGACCGGCCGATTCCTTCTTCTTTCTGTGGTAAAGAGAAAGCCCAGCTCCAACACCCAGGACCTCCACGACTGGTGGAGGAGCGGAGGAGCAGAGGAGCAGCACAGGCCCCGCAGACCCCCACAAGCGAGACAATTATGGTGTAGCATCGAGATGTGACTCCACATACTCTCCTTCTGAAGAACCGCTTGTTAAGCCTAAAACAAGCCAAAAACCACTACCCGATTCCATTGAGGATTCGGCAAGGACCGCTACAGGGGGCATGCCGATGCTCTCACGGGAGATGGCTGCTCTAGGGATGATGGCCTTGTGGAATCGTGCTGCATTGGACTACTTACTAGCTTCTCAAGGGGAACTTGTGCTGTCATTAAAACTGAATGTTGTACATTTATACCCGCAATGCCACAGTCCAAGAAATAACGCATCACTTGAAAGACATTGCTAAAACGTTACATACAACTGTCGCAACTAGTTTTTTGATTGCTTTAAAGAACAGTTAGGACACGTTGGTTACTTGATATTTGAATTTGTTTTGTTGGCTTGTTGTTATTTGACTTCTGATCACATGTTTAAGGTTCACTTGCAAAATATGTATCACTACTCCACTGTAATTCAACAAAAAGAAAAAAAAAAAAAAAATTGTGAATTGATGAAGAATTTTGACAGCTTGGCCCCCTGCAGGGGGAGGTCGCCCCAGTCCTACCTCCTGCAGGGCTTTGAACTGGACTCAAGACCTTTTGAGGAAGCTCCAACTTGCTACTCAACTTCCTACCCCCCGGGCAGATCCCGACACCTGGAAGTTGGTTCAAACAGACAGGAATCAAGAGAGCACCCCATGGGGTGATTTGGAGGTCTGTGTCAGTCATGCCAAATGTCTGATAATGACATTTGGCCCGATTCACATCCGACTGTAAATTACTTTTTGTCTCTTGCCTGATTCGTGTATTCCTGCATTTGTTAAACTCCTTGTTGTATAAGAATCTGATTACAACCTCACTCGAGGTCAGCATTTCTACCAGACCTCTGGCCTGTGTAGATGTGCTCACCGCCGGCTCAATAAAACCTCATAAAAACCACAAAGCGGACTTCTGAACTGGTTTGATAAATTCCACAACAATTGTCATTATCGAGGGCACCACGAAAGTAAAGGCAGGAAGTTTCTAGAACTTTAAAAAGTTCACTGGATTTTCCGGAAGGACGGGAAAATTTTCACAAACTGCTGAAAGAGCATTAAAATTGATCAACATAAGTTAATTGATGAAAAAGCAGACGGAATATGATATGATGAATAAATGAGGTAACATCCAGTCAGCGGCTGGTAAATGAACATAAATGTTGTAACGTCTCCGTCAGAAACCACATGTCTTCATGTCAGCTGGACTGATGTAAAAAACAACCATACCATAGATTTTTATTTCCTTGTTTCTTTATTCAGATTGGAGAGCTGCAGGTTGTCAGAGATCAGCTGTTCTTCTCTGGGCTCAGCTCTGAAGTCCAACCCCTCCCATCTGAAACATCTGGACCTGAGTGGGAACAAGAACCTGCAGGATTCAGGAGTGAAACATCTGAGTGGATTTCTGGAGAGTCCAGACTGCAGACTGGAGGATCTGAGGTCAGACATGTTTTAGTTGTGTGTTCAGATGAATCTGATGTGAAAGTTGTGTTGACACTAACCTGCAGACATCAGGCTGATCTTCTACTGATCCACACTGACCATCTGACTGCTCTGAGTTCCTCTTCTCTGCTTTAGTTTCATCTTAAACTTCCTCTTCTGATTCATTACATAAAACTAAACATGTGAATGTGTCAGACAGGAACAAATGAAGAACCAGAGATGTGTCTGAACCTGGAATAAAACATCTTCACAAACATGAATTAACTTTACAGCTAATACGTTCAGAAATGTCCTCCAGATGTTAATTGTGGCAGGTTGGAGTGGCTGCAACCACTCAGCAATCACACAGGTGTGTCCCATCAGCCTCTCCAACCTGCCAGCCTTGATAAAGAGGACTGAGAGACTCAGGAGGAAGCTGCTGCTGAGGAGCTGTGTGTGTTTCTGCACGTTTTGGGTGAGAAATAAAAGGGTCTGAACGAAACTCCTGTGTCCTCTCCGTCCTTCGGTCGGGCCCCCGTGGCACGCACCTTGCCACACTGGCGCCCAACGTGGGGCTTCGAAGGACGGACGAGGGGGGGGCATGGAGCGGGCCCTGGACGCGCTCGCCCGGGCCATGGCGGGCATGGCGGCCGCCTTCCGGGACCAGGGCGAGTGGCAGCTGGCCGCGATAGAAGCCCTGGTGGCCGCGGGGCGACCCATCCCTGCACCCCGTCTGAGGGCCGCCGCAGCAACGCGGGAGGAGCTGGCGGCGCCGCAGCTGAGAGGCCGGGAGGCAGAAGCTGCGGGCCGCCAAGCGACGGCTCCCGAGGCGGCGGGACCCGCGGAGCGGCCCATCCCTGCACCCCGTCTGAGGTTTGCCGCGGCAGCGCTGGTGGCGCCGCAGCTGGGAGGCCGTGAGGCAGAAGCTGCGGGCCGCCAGGCGACGGCTCCGGGGGCGGGGGCGGAGATGGAGGCGGAGGCGGCGTTGGCTGGGAAGGCGGCTGCGGAGGCGCAGCCGCAAGCGACGGCGGAGATGGGGCCGGACCAGCAGCCCGTGCAGGGCTGCGTCGCGGAGGGGAAGGAGGCGGTCGTGCGCGCGCCGTGTGGCCCGAGGCCACCATGGGCCCGGCCCCGAGCGCATTTTCCACGGCGGGAGAGCCGACGCCGGGGACGACCCCCACGACGGGACCGCAGGTCAGGCCGACGCCGAGGACGACCCCCACGACGGGACCGCAGGTCAGGCCGACGCCGAGGACGACCCCCCGACCAGGAAGGCCCGGGGGGTTCTGGGCTTCCTCTCCCGCTCCGAGGGGGCGGGGGGGGGGAGTATGCTCGGCCGGACAGACCCCGGCTCGAGGTTGGCGTTGGGGGTGTGTGGCAGGTTGGAGTGGCTGCAACCACTCAGCAATCACACAGGTGTGTCCCATCAGCCTCTCCAACCTGCCAGCCTTGATAAAGAGGACTGAGAGACTCAGGAGGAAGCTGCTGCTGAGGAGCTGTGTGTGTTTCTGCACGTTTTGGGTGAGAAATAAAAGGGTCTGAACGAAACTCCTGTGTCCTCTCCGTCCTTCGGTCGGGCCCCCGTGGCACGCACCTTGCCACATTAATAAACTGAGAGAGTCTGACAGACAATAGTGGACAGACTGAATGTGTAGTCGTCCAATATATGAGTTATAGAGCTCATTTACTAAATAACTTCTTACTGTGGCTGAAATCAGTCAAACCAACGTTGGCTTCCTTTGACTAACATTAAATTTAATTTCAACAAATACAAGTTTACCAAAAATGAAACTCTAAACATGGAAAAACATAATTTTCTGTGTTTTTAATATTATTCTTTAATATATCTGTTAAGATCATTTCATCCAGGTGACATCAAGACATAAGGTGCAACAAATGTATTTTTATGGTTTTCAGTGTGTAAAACTAAATATAAATCCATGTGTGTTGAAGTAAGTAAACTGAAATAAAGCTGCTGTCTAGACGATGAGTTTCCTTCATCAGCAACAAAACATCCAACAAGAACATCAGAAACTTTGTGTTGAAACTATGTTGTCACTCAATCAACTTTTTCAGAGAAAATTTTTGAAAAAACTCCTAAACAGACAAATATGTTCTGATTGATGAAGAAATGTCTCCTTAAAAACATGGAGATGATGATATTGTTCATTTATTCATGATTATTGGGAAAAAAACACTTATTATTAGTTATAATTTTTATATCAAAATTCAGCTCCAATAAACTTTTACCTTCTTTTTTATATTTACATGGAAAGACTGATATTTGAATTCAAATTCCATCAAAACTGTTTCTTCCATTAAAAACTACATTAAACCCTGGAGCATCAATTAGTTTCCATATTTTGACGAGTATTTGGTTCTAGTTTCCCTGTAAGGGTTCAGATTTGTACGTTTTTGTACCATCGTGCATCTGTTCTTGATCAATCAAATGTATTAATCAGACAAAAGTTTTCTGCACCAGTTCCAGATCCATCACTGGAGAAGAGATGTCTTTCATGAATGCTGAATAAACACAGACGTCCTCCTGTCCTGGAACTCTTTCTCTGCTCACAAAGTTCTTCTAGGAATGAAAACTTTATCGTCCAAAACATCATTTATAAACAGACGTGTTATTGGGACAGAAACACGTGACATGAATGGACTTTACATGGTCTAGACTGTCGTCCTCATCACTGACTTTATTGAAATCAGCACAAACTCAGACTTTTTCTAATCATCAAGTCAATAATACTGAAGAGAAATATACGCAGACTATTGATCACATGTGTGACATCAATATGAACATCAGCCTTCATAAAGTCCATCACCTTTCTAATTCTCATCTGTACGGAGCATTGATGATGATGATGATGATGAAGATGATGATGATGATGATGATGATGATGATGATGATGATGATGATGATGAAGAAGATGAAGATGATGATGATGATGCTGAATGGTAATCTATCTTTTATTCTTTATTCAGATTGGTGTTCTGCGGTCTGTCAGAGATCAGCTGTTCTTCTCTGGTCTCAGCTCTGAAGTCCAACCCCTCCCATCTGAAACTTTTGGACCTGACCTGGAACAAGAACCTGCAGGATTCAGGAGTGAAACATCTGAGTGGATTTCTGGAGAGTCCAGACTGCAGACTGGAGGCTCTGAGGTCAGACATGTTTTAGTTGTGTGTTCAGATGAATCTGATGTGAAAGTTGTGTTGACACTAACCTGCAGACATCAGGCTGATCTTCTACTGATCCACACTGACCATCTGACTGCTCTGAGTTCTTCTTCTCTGCTTTAGTTTCATCTTAAACTTCCTCTTCTGATTCCTTACATAAAACTAAACATGTGAATGTGTCAGACAGGAACAAATGAAGAACCAGAGATGTGTCTGAACCTGGAAAAAAAACATCTGAACAAACATGAATTAACTTTACAGCTAATACGTTCAGAAATGTCATCCAGATGTTAATAAACTGAGAGAGTCTGACAGACAATAGTGGACAGACTGAATGTGTAGTCGTCCAATATATGAGTTATAGAGCTCATTTACTAAATAACTTCTTACTGTGGCTGAAATCAGTCGAACCAACGTTGGCTTCCTTTGATTTCAACAAATACAAGTTTACCAAATATGAAACTCTAAACATGGAAAAACATATTTTTCTGTGTTTTTAATAGTATTCCTCAATATGTCTGTTAAGATCATTTCATCCAGGTGACATCAAGACATAAGGTGCAACAAATAATGTATTTTTATGGTTTTCAGTGTGTAAAACTAAATATAAATCCATGTGTGTTGAAGTTAGTAAACTGAAATAAAGCTGCTGTCTAGACGATGAGTTTCCTTCATCAGCAACAAAACATCCAACAAGAACATCAGAAACTTTGTGTTAAACTATGTCGTCACTCAATCAACTTTTTCAGAGAAAATGTTTGAAAAAACCTTTTTTATTTTAATTTTAGTTTTAATATTGTTGCTGGTTTTTCTATGTAATATATGCTGAGTCATGTTTGTTACACCCAAATATGTAATTTAAATTCTGATTAAATGAAAAAAATTACAAACAAGTGGATTAAACTTGAATAATTCATGTATTAACAAATTGAAAACTACAATTAAAATAAATAAATTAAAACATTTTTTTAAAAGCAAATCCTTAAAATATATAAAAACTAAACAATACGAAGGTTTAATTACTTTAAATCTGGATTAAATCCGTTTTTATTTCATTTTTTTAAATATTTTTCCTGGTTATTCTATGTAATTTGTGCTGCTTTCAAATATGTACAGATTGATGAAGAAATGTCCCCCTAAAAACATGGAAATGTTTTTACATGTAAACCAAGTTCAAATTTTAACATCAAAACTCAACTTCATTAAACTTTTACCTGCATTTAATATTTACATAGAAAGACTGATATTTGAATTCAAAGTCTACCAAAGCAGTTTCTGCCATTAAAATCCACATTAAACCCTGGAGCATCAATTAGTTTCCATATTTTCACGAGTATTTGGTTCAGCACAAACTCAGACTTCTCTAATAATACTGAAGAGAAATATACGCAGATTCTTGATCACATGTGTGAGATCAAAATGAACATCAGCCTTCATAAAGTCCATCACCTTTCTAATTCTCATCTGTATGGAGCATTTATAATGATGAAGATGATGCTGAATTGTAATTTATTTTTTATTTTTTATTAAGCTTGCAGTACTGCAGGTTGTCTGGGATCAGCTGTTCTTCTCTGGTCTCAGCTCTGAAGTCCAACCCCTCCCATCTGAAACATCTGTACCTGAGCAGGAACGACCTGAAGGCTGCAGATGTGAAGCAGCTTTCTGATCTGGTGGACAGTCCAGACTACAAGCTGCAGGATCTCAGGTCAGTGGAGGTTTGACTCGGTTCTGCTGCTTCCAGCAGTTTTCTACTAAAACCAGTTGGTATCAAAATTCAATTCAATTCAATTCAATTTTATTTATATAGCGTCTAATACAACAGAGTTGTCTCTAGACGCTTTCCAGAGACCCATACCCAGAACATGACCCCCGAGCAGTTATTACATAAACAATGGCAGGTAAAAACTCCCCTAGTGGGAGAAAAACCTTAAGCCAAACAGTGGCAAGGAAAAACTCCCCTTTAGGAGGGAAGAAACCTTGAGCAGGACCAGGCTCATAAGGGGGGACCCTCCTGCCGAGGGCCAGATAAATAAAGACCAGTGTTTCCAGTAAAGCTGCAGCTTCTCAGCAGCTGCTTTCCTCATGAAGCTGGGAGAGGAGGATGGTGACAGGCTGCAGGATTGGACAGAAACACAGAGACAGCAGTCGGCCAAACAGAGGGTCCAGATGTTTGTTGTAGACCAGTGTTGTGCTGGTGTTCACGTGTCCAGAAATAAAGGAGTATTCCAGCTGACAGCCTTCCAGGATGTTCAGACACACAGCTGCTCCACTGCAGCTCTGAACTCTGAAGTCCTGGATGTGCTGATGGAGGGATCTCTGCAAACACTCCTTCATCTGCTCTCTTCTTTCTTCTTCCCTCTACAGCTGATGGAGGGATCTCTGCTAACACTCCTTTATCTGCTCTCTTCTCTATTCTTCCTCTACAGCTGATGGAGGGATCTCTGCTAACACTCCTTTATTTGCTCTCTTCTTTCTTCTTCCTCTACAGCTGATGGAGGGATCTCTTCAAACACTCCTTTATCTGCTCTCTTCTTTCTTCTTCCTCTACAGCTGATGGAGGGATCTCTGCTAACACTCCATTATCTGCTCTCTTCTTTCTTCTTCCTCTACAGCTGATGGGGGGGATCTCTGCAAACACTCCTTTATCTGCTCTCTTCTTTCTTCTACAGCTGATGGAGGGATCTCTTCAAACACTCCTTTATCTGCTCTCTTCTTTCTTCTTCCTCTACAGCTGATGGAGGGATCTCTGCTAACACTCCATTATCTGATCTCTTCTTTCTTCTTCCTCTACAGCTGATGGAGGGATCTCTTCAAACACTCCTTTATCTGCTCTCTTCTTTCTTCTTCCTCTACAGCTGATGGAGGGATATCTGCAAACACTCCTTTATCTGCTCTCTTCTTTCTTCTACAGCTGATGGAGGGATCTCTGCAAAAACTCCTTTATCTGCTCTCTTCTTTCTTCTTCCCTGTACAGCTGGAGATTGTGAGAGTGTCCAGGACGGATGAGTTGTGTCCTGATCGTCCTCAGAGTGGAAGCAGCACCAGTTTGTGTGGACAGACTCTGAATGGACCGTGATGAAGATGAAGATGAAGATGTACATAGTTTCAGCTCAGTTTGTTTCTGATTTCCCTGGTTTTACAAACTTCTCAGATATTCATGTATTTCAGTGGCAGCTGGTGTAGTTTTCTCCAGGGGGGTTTATACCAAACTCCTAAATAGACATATACCAAAAAGCAGGCAAATGATGTACTAAAGTATCACTTCTGTATTTGAATAAATAAAATCAACAATGGCAACATTATAATGACATGCAGTGTTTTTTTATTTGTACATAAATGTTGTAGTTTTTATGACAAGTTTCTTCTCCATAGAGAGCAGGGCCGATGCATTAAGACAATGCTGTGCCGTTATGTTCCTGAGGAAGGTCTTGATTCTCTTCAGAAGTCTCTCAGATAAGAAGAGCCACAGTCTCTGAGAAGTTTCCTGAAGATTATTCCCCATGAAGAGCTGCTACAGAGCCACAGTCTCTGAGAAGTTTCCTGAAGATTATTCTCCATCAAGAACTGCTACACAGCCACAGTCTCTGAGAAGTTTCCTGAAGATTATTCCCCATGAAGAGCTGCTACAGAGCCACAGTCTCTGAGAAGTTTCCTGGAGATTATTCACATGAAGAGCTGCTACAGAGCCACAGTCTCTGAGAAGTTTCCTGGAGATTATTCACATGAAGAGCTGCTACAGAGCCACAGTCTCTGAGAAGTTTCCTGAAGATTATTCCCCATGAAGAGCTGCTACAGAGCTACAGTCTCTGAGAAGTTTCCTGAAGATTATTCCCATGAAAAGCTGCTACAGAACCACAGCACTCATCGCTGCTGTCGGTGAGGGCCAGTTCAGTTTAATTCAATAAATCAGCTTTACAGTATGTTGGAGCCATATTTGGAAAGAGTGATTATATAATTTAGATTTTGTAATATTTGATTCAACTGTATGGTAAGTAATACGCCGTTTTTAATATCAGTCCACAACGTGCTTGCTTAATTTGGATTTTTGATTTGAAGATTTTATTTCGAACATGCATAAGAAAGCGTATATATATATATATATATATATATATATATATATATATATATATATATATATATATATATATATATATATATATATAATATATCACATATTAATCACACATGTATTCACATATTTTTGCTGTTCTAAATTACCGTAAGGTATTTTTTTAATTGTTCTTAATACTGTTAACTACAAATATGCTGCTTTAAGCCAATGTTTATTCAACTTTCCGCAAAAAAAAGCTTTTGACCTGAATGTAACATTCCTTCATAAATACAAACACAATGTCGTCCCCAACTTTACACTTGTAAAGACTAACTTAAGATTCCTTGTTTTTTTAAGCAGCTCAGAGTAAAACAATGAACCACATGCATCACGAACATTGTACAAGAAGTGCATTGGTCAGTTAAATTTTCCATGCAATTATTTCAGACGTCATATGGAGGAAATAAAAGGCTCAAGAAATATCCCCTTCTCCTCAGTGGGATCAAAACAGGGGGATACAAAACAAAAGCACAAACAAATAAAGTGCACATGTAACAGCAGGGAGTAACTCAACCTATAAAGTGCAGACCGTTTCCTCACCTGGATCCTCAGAGCTCAGCCATAAACTTATGGCTACAAATAAAGTTTGATTTGACTTGTCCTTTTTTGTTGCGTTGTCTGCTTTTTTTACCTTGTCTGCACATATTAATGGTTAATACCAGGCTGGTAAGAACCTAAGGCATATATATGTGCATTGTTAAAATAAAGTACGTATGATACTTTTTTTTTAATATGTCAAATATATTTATCTTATTAATATACATATATACATATACACGCATACATACGCATACACATACATGCATATATACATATGATAACCTGGATAAATCCAGTAACTGCTGTGGAAGTGCAACAAGGGAAAGACAATGTGACGGTTTGAAAGACTGCTGACTGGAGGGAAAGACTCCAACGGGGCTGTCTGTGGACTAGCGATCCATGATGGCCCCGTCGCTTGATAAGTGCACAAAGGCCACCCCTGATTGCTACGAAAAACCTAAAGAGGAAAACACCCCTCGAGTGTGCAGGCCGTAGGTCGAGTCTGCGAGCATTCATGACCTACGGCCTGGATGCCTGAGCACCGTCCACTCGGCTGCAGTACGCCAACAGGTGGAAGTTGTTTTCCGACTGGTGTAGGGGTCGAAGTGAAGATCCGGTACATGGTTCCGTGCCTACTGTCCTTGAGTTCCTGCAGTCCCTTCTGTTTTTTTTTTTTTTTTACCTTGTCTGCACACATATTAAGGATTGATACCATGACGGTAGAAACCAAAGGTATAAGGTATAGCGTCTTTGAGTGCCCTGAAAAGCGCTATATAAATAAAATGTATTATTATTATTATTATTATTTTTAATAATAATAATAATAATAATAATAATAATAATAATAATAATAATAATAATAATAATAATAATAACCATCTTTGTATAATATAATATTGATAAATTATTAAGTTTTGTTGTCCTGCCAATCGAGGCCCAAATCCTCCATGGCAGGACCCTTCTACACCAAGAAAACCTACAGGTCATTACAGGTCACTCTGTATAAAAGTGTCTGCTTAACGATTGTCATGTAATGTAAAACAGTTTTAATGATTTGTAATGATATAGACTGGTGTCTTACATTTCCGAGTCTTTAACTTGTGTGTATGTCTGTAAATTTCTACACTGAAAAAATCAATCTAAGCGCATGTAAATATAACATATTTAAATCTGTGATACTAACAGTTAAAAATGAAGTTTGTTGCTTTACATGAAAACATCTGGTTTTGAACTTAATCTGCATTTGTTCAAAAAACAAGACATTGTGCATTTTTCCCTGAACCAGCAGTTTTTCTGTAATCCCAGTAATCTTTACATTTACACACAAACTACATATTTACTTTTCCTTTAACAGTTTTAATCTATTGGGCAGATTGACCAGCGTTTAGATGAATCATGTTTTATTTGTTTAAGTAGAAACCACAGTAAAAAAATCTTGCTTGATCTACTTTAAAAAAATTAAGGCAACTTTTTCGCATGAGATTTTTATGTAGATCAAGAAAGACTAGTCTTTGTATAAACTACTTCATTTTTACTATGTACAAAATTCATTTGCAAGTAAAGTCAACTTAATTTTGATAAATAAAGTAAACTTAACACAATTAAGTTGACTGTACTTGCAAAATGTATTATTTACATACAAAAATCAAGTAGTTTATACAAAGACTAGTCTTTCCTGATCTACATAATAATCTCATGCAAAAAGCACAATATTTGTATCAGTAAACACACATTTTTACACCATTTTCAGCTAAATTAATTATTATCTTTTATCCCTGTGTCATTGAGGATTTTAATTAATTAATTATGTATTTATTTATTTAATTTTGGCACAAAGAATACTCCATATTACACCACTAGAGGTCGCTGTTGCTGCGGCGTCTTAACGCTGCAGTTGAAAGGTGTATTTTAGTCTTATTTGATTAAATTAACACCATTTTTAGGTTTTATTACATTAATTAGGAGAAGGAAACGCCTCCTTTGGCCCTTGATGGAGTTTAAATCCCAGTCAGGAGCAGGATTTACATTTAACTCAAACCTTAACGTCCTTACAGTCGACTAAACAACTGAATAGTAAAAATAAAATAAAAATAGAATAATAATGATATTAATAATCTCATGCGAAAAAGTTGCCTTATTTTTTTAAGTAGATCCAGCACAATATCAGTGTATAAACTGAAACAGTTTAGATGAGAAGTAACGAGGTTTCACGTGTGTGTGTGTGTGTGTGTGTGTGTGTGTGTGTGTGTGTGTGTGTGTGTGTGTGTGTGTGTGTGTGTGTGTGTGTGTGTGTGTGTGTGTGTGTGTGTGTGTGTGTGTGTGTCCATGTGTGTGTGATACTGCATGACACTCTCAAGTTTCAGTCAGGGAGCCGAAGAAGCAGATGGACGGAGCAGACGGGGCAGACGGATAAACATCAGGGTTACGCTGAGGGTCAGACTGTTTACTGGACTAACTGGGAACGAACCAGCAGGACTAACTGGGAACGAACCAGCAGGACTTACTGGGAACTAAACTCAACAACCAGGTAAGAACCATCACGGATTCACTTCAGACCAGCCGTGGTTGTGTTACGGTTAGGGTTAGGGTTAGGGTTAGGGTAAGGGTAAGGGTTAGGGTTAGGATTTGGGTTATTAGACTAATCCTACGCTGAGGGTCAGGCTGTTTACTGGATTAACCGGTTAGGGTTAGGGTTAGGGTGAGGGTTATTAACCGTACGCTGAGGGTCAGGCTGTTTACTGGACTAACTGGGAACTAACCACAACCACCAGGTAAGAACCATCACGTATTCACTTCAGACCAGCCGTGGGTCTGAGAAACAGCTCGTATCAAGGTCATGTTTTCTTCTGTTGCACCTGTAACCCAGTGTTAAAATGTGGTGGTGCCACTGCACTACAAAAAAAGTGTGCGTTACCCCCTCTACTACATTCACCAGCTCCATAACCCACACGGCCCCTCCATCACCGCTCCAACCAACACAATGGAGAGCTAAGCCCAGGGAGCATATGAACTATGAACTATGAACTATGAACTATGAACTATGAACTATGAACTATGGCCAATGACTGACTGAGTCACTTTGGGCTTTTGATTTTTTCTCAACTGTTGCTGTTTATTTTATTTTGGTTTATTTAATAATAATATCGTTTCAAGCATATTTACAGTGTCTGAGGTTCTTTATGTTCAATGTAATTCCTTCTCATAACCACCTACTTCTGAAAGAAGTCAAACTACCTATTCCCATATGGTATATGTTACATAATTGTGGCGAGCCAGCCAGGAGAAGGTTATTGATTAACTTATAGATACGCTCCACTTAAAGATGGAAGTATTTGAACATTTCAAAATTCCAAATGCAGTGTTGGTAAATGGAGTGGAGGAAATTGATTATGATGAGGTTGTGGATTTTCTGAAACAATATGGTCTCATTAATAGGACTAAAATTATCAAGACAACTCAATCACAATTTAATATATGGTTGTTGAATATGCCTCAGGATCTGCAATGCTATCTCTAGAGATATTGCCACATACATATATCACAACTGACGAAGAAAACACGTTCATCATTCAAAACTTGTCCGAATTGTACACAAAAAGAGTGGGAGGTACAAAGACCAAATCCTACTTGGATGATTTAAAAACTTTGGCTCAAGGAAGCGGAAAGGACTATAATGAAGTTCTCAAGGACATGATGTCCCAAATTGGTTAATCCATTTCTTCCTGATTTGTGAAGCTGCTTCAAAACAACTCGAACCGTTTTCATCAACAAAAAATTTATATAAATGAGCAGCACATTCATCTCTGAACTCAGGTTTCAGTTGAGGATTAAACATAGATTTGTGACGTCATGTTTTATTTCTGTATTAGTCAAAATGTAAAAATCATAAACTAGACAGTTTTTTTGACTTCATGACGGTAACATGTTTGAATGTGTGCGTGTTCTGATTTCAGCTCATCAGACTTTCTACTCAGTAAAACAGTTTATCTTCGCTGAAACTTTTACTATTGTTAAAGTTTTCACATTCACAGTTGGTTTTGGTTTATTTATCTATTTAACCCCCTAGCAGAGCCGTTTCTGTGGACATCCAGACCACAGTTGTATTTACACCTGCAACCACCAGGAGGAGCTAAACTACAAGCTTGGCTGCTGCATCAGTGCAGGAACAACATGAGTGTCTTCATTTGATGCAATGTGAACATTTAAGGTCTTAACCGTGAGGAAATTATACTTTAGATACAAAAACAAATACTTTACAAGTTTATGATATGAAATACAGGAATTATCATTCATTTACACAAGTTCTCCCCATTGAGACACAGGGTCTAAAGAGAACTGTTTTACGTAATAATAACAATCCGGTGTAGATGATAGATAGATAATCTGAAATATAAGCTTTATACTGAAATCTGACTTTATTTAGAAACTCTGGTTTATTTTATTTTTTTTAAACATTGTTTTTTATGGATTTTTCTAATTTTGCAAACATCACTTCACAATACAAAAACCAAACTGCCACACTGGAAAAGAAAAGTCCTGTTGGGAGTTGCTTTCCTTCTTGGTCATTTGTTAGTTCTCTGTTTCATCCTCTGTATCTAATAATCCTTCAACCGTCTTTGTCGCTGTTCCAGGTCTTGAAAAATTTCCATTTCAGCCATTTGTCCTCCAGCTGCGTCTCTTGCATGCGTCTTAAACGATCTGTACATTTTTCCATTATATACATTTCCTGTATTATCTCCATCCATTGTTCCAGATTCGGAGACTCCACTCTACCCCATTTCCTTGTGATAGCTTTTTATCCCACTATTAACAATATTTTTACCAGGTATCTATCCCCTACATGCACATTTCCCTCTGTAGAATTACACAAATATAGAACCTGGCAGCACACAGGGATCTTATATCTTAACAGCTCTCCCAGAGTTTTATGTACCATCTTCAGAAACAGTTGTACATTATCAAATTTCCAGAATACATGAGCCTGATCTGGGCTTGCTGTTAACTATCGTTATCCCTGAACGCTATCGTTATCCTTACTGCTTCCTGCTCCGCTACTCCCTCCAGTAGGGAAGATTCATATTCATATTTTTAGGGCCCAAGCACTTACCGTGCAAGGGCCCTATTGTATCTGTAGGAATTGTTCCTGTTCTCGTTGTTTTTATTTTTCAGACGAAATGAGGGCCTTTTTCCCCCTAAACGTGCCCCAAAAGTCACGAAATTCTGCACCAAGCCAGGCCTGGTGAAAAATTAGATATTTAATGGTTTGCATTAATGGGCGTGGCCTAACGGCTCAACAGCGCCCCCTAGAAAACTTTGTACCTCAAGCCCCACAATACGGTTTGACGTACATGCACGAAAATCGCTACACACCTGTATCATGTCACAACTTAAAGAAAAGTCTCTTGGCGCCATGGCCCAAACCCAAGAGGCAGTCGGACATTTTGAAGATTTTGAATTAATCATGTAATTTAGTGCAATTTATGCTATTCCTTCGGCAGTTAATACGGCCCGAACCGTAACGTGCACCCAGGTGTGTTATACATCAAAATGTGTGTCTCCATCCTCTGACGATGTGCATTACTTTTCTCAGTCAAAAGCGTTACCGTGGCGACGATAGATGCCAAAAAGCGCGCCCCCCCTTCATGTGATTGGTCCATATTTGATAGTTCCTACTTTCTACCGTAACTTTTTAATGGTTTGATGTAAAGAGTCGTGGGTGGTTTCATCCGCTAAATATCCAGGCCTGAAGAATCTCCATCAAGTCATACAAGCTTCCAGTGCAGCCTGAACCTGCACAAGTGGTGGAGGACCGTTCATCGCTGCTTGCATCTTTAATTTCCAATTGGTCTTTTTCCCAGAGCGGGTGTGAATTTCAGTTATATGTCTAGATGCCTCAGATACTCTTATCTGGAGTTCTAGTTGTCTTCCTATCCTATCCCCGTGTTCATGGTAGTTAGGGTTAGGGTTAGGGTTAGGTTATGTTTGGAACGTTGTATTCATTTCGTAGTTTCAGATGTGGAGAGAAGATTGAATACAGTTTCTAGACTCGTCCTCTTCGTAAGCAGGCCAGGAGTAAGAGACTCATATTTATCCACTTCAATGAGCTGAATTTTTTTGTGGAGCCTCATGATGCTTAATTTGTTCTTTTTGCATATTCTATTTTGTTAAAAGGTGGGCAAGATAAGCTTTATGCTTCAAGCCCAGACCTTTTTGGTAAAAATAATCACAATGTTGACAAAAGAAAAACCTGTGTGATCTTGTTTGTTGATTTTTATGCTTGTGATTGACCGAAATAAATACTAACTAACTAACTAACTAACTAACTAACTAACTAACTAACTAACTAACTTTTAGGGCTTCCCATAATATGCTTTTCGATATGTCTGGGGTGTCGTTCGTCTGCATATAAAAACTATTTGGGAATAAAGTGACCCATTATCCATACGCCATATTTAAGGAGAATGTTTACAGGGAAAATTTAAATGTAGCTTTAGTGGGGCGGATAAAACAATGACCTCATAATCTACATATTTCACTGACCTAAAGTTGTTTTGAGTCTAAAAAGAAATATTTGATCCTGGAAAAGGGCTTGTGCGGCTGGGAGAAAGGAATATGTTCATTGGTTCTGGTTAGTTATGTCCTTATGAGTCACGGGCAGAAAACCCGACTGAAAAACATCAAAGCGGCTCGTCAGAGTTAAGAAGGTATTTAATTGTTGGCAACTTGTCCAGATCGGTCCATCTTCAAGTTCTGGGGAAACACCTGCCAACAGGGAAGAGTTCACTATGTCAGGTTTCAAGTTTCAAAGCTTTATTGTCAGATATATGTTCGACATCCAGCACATGAAATCACACTCCTCTCTGACGCTCGGTGAGAAATATCTGGATAAGATCAGATGCCACGCCGGGTTAAAATGTCTTTCCTAACCCTGATTTTACAGCGTGGCTGGCGTTGGAAGAAACAAAAAGGAACCTTTTTTCATATGTTTTGGTCATGTGATGCACTTTCCTTGTTTTGGAATTCTGTTACCAAGTTGATATCTCCATGTTTACATGTATTTGTCTCTCTGTCACCTCGTTTATGTCTTTTGGGAACTAGTATGTCAGACCAGTGGAACAAATATCAATGCAGATATATATCTGCATTGATCTAGCTGTGTTGGCAGCCAGGAAATGTATAACTTTAAACTGGAAAGAATCTAAACCCCCAGTATTAGTCCGCTGGTGGAATGAACTCTCAAGCTCCTTAAACTTGACCATATTTATTACAAGAGTAAAGGCAGATCCTCAGACTTTTTTTTTAATCTTTTTTTTATTGATTTTTTTTATTTTTGCACAACAAACATTAACAGTGGAAATTATCATATGATTTATAATGCCTAGAAATAAAGAACAGAAAAAAAAACCAAAAAAAAACACACACAACAAAAAAAAAAAAAGAAAAAACAGCACAACAATACGCCTTGATTGAGTAACCTACAGTACGACCAGATAAAATAACGGAATCCTCCTAACCAGACTATTCGCCATTTAGATGTATATCACGATATTTATTAGACTGTCTAATCCTCACATCCATCCGGCAGAGTGAAAGCAAGTAAAACATATACATATGTAAATAAAAAATTAAATACTAATAAAAATAAAATAAAATAAAAATATCCGCACACAGCTAGGAGAAATAACAATACTATGGAACTGCAGGGAAATCAAGCTTCTTAATATATGAGAAAAAGGGGGCCCATGTAGCATAGAATTTGTCTGTACACCCATTCAATGTACATCTTATTTTTTCCAATTTTACACAGTGTAGAATAGATCTGATCCAGGAGATGTGAGTAGGAGCTGCAGAGGATTTCCGCATAAGCAAGATTAAACGTCTTGCTAATAAAGAGACAAAGGCAATTACGTCCTTATTTGCTCTAGAGAGTTGTGGTGTGGCTGAAACTTCCCCAAACAGTGCAATGACGGGATCTGGTTCAATGTGCACATTACATATTTCTGACAGCGTGTTAAAAATGTCTTTCCAGAAAACAGCTAAAGATGGGCAACTCCAAAACATATGTAGGTGATTTGCGGGGGACTGGGCACATCTCAGACATTTAGGGTCCACATCTTTATAAATCAGGCAGCACGGTGGCTTAGTGGTTAGCACTGTTGCCTCACAGCAAGAAGGTCCCCGGTTCGACTCCCAGGCCCGGCAGGGGCCTTTCTGTGTGGAGTTTGCATGTTCTCCCCGTGCTTGCGTGGGTTCTCTCCGGGTACTCCGGCTTCCTCCCACAGTCCAAAAACATGCATATTTAGGTTAATCGGTGATTCTAAATTGCCCGTAGGTGTGAGCGTGAGTGTGATTGTGAGCATGGTTTGTGTGTCTATATGTGGCCCTGCGATGGACTGGTGACCTGTCCAGGGTGTAACCCCTGCCTCTCACCTAAAATAAGCTGGGATAGGCTCCAGCAGACCCCCGTGACCCCGCAAGGGATAAAGCGGGTAAGATAATGAATGAATGAATGAATCTTTATAAATCTTGGCTGGCACAGATAGAGGAAGTGTGCACCTTTTTAAGTGCCCCTTCCCATATTTCATCAGATAGAACTTCACCCAGCTCCTCCTCCCATGAAGCTTTAACATTGTTTAATGAGGTAGTTTGTAAGGAGCAAATGATCTTCAGACTTTTTAAAAATATGGCAATCTCATATAGAATTTGACTTAAATAATTCCGTAGGTCAATGTAAGACTTACTGACGATGATGAGATCTGAGTGCAATGGTTTGGGTTGTTTTGTTGTCTTGTTTGTTTTAACTGGGTTTTTCCACCGTTTGTCTGTTTGTTTTGTCAGGTTTTTGGTTTTGTTTCCGTTTTGTTTTGAGAGTTTATGTTTGGACATAATTTTGGTTCTTTAACGGACCAGCCCCAACTTAGGAAAGGAAAATTATGACATTAAGTGTTTCCTACTTTATTTGATAAGTCCCCTTCATCATGAAGTATGGTAGCAAGACTATTTAACTACTTAATTATTATTTCAGAGGCATTGATATGGAAGTACTATCTGGTACTTTCAATTAGTGCAATGAGTAGAATTTTTGGTTAGAATATTTGGCAGAATTATAGCACTAGGAAATATGTCTTGGTGTGTTTGGACTTTGACTGACTTAATTCTTTATTGGAAGTTGAGATGTGGAGGTTTTGTGTTCTATGTATGTGCAGTATAGCCCTCTTGTTGTGATCGAAAATATAAAAATACAATAAAAAAAGAAGGTATTTAATTGTTGGTAACTTTTCCAGATCGGTCCATCTTCTAGTTCTGGGGAAACACCTGCCAACAGGGAAGAGTTCACTATGTCAGGTTTCAAGTTTCAAAGCTTTATTGTCAGATATATGTTCGACATCCAGCACATGAAATCACACTCCTCTCTGACGCTCGGTGAGAAATATCTGGATAAGATCAGATGCCACGCCGGGTTGAAGTGTCTTAGCTAACCCTGATTTTACAGTGTGGGCCACTTTTTGAAGTTGGTATTAAAGCTTTGCGCTCCTGGATATATAGATAAAATATAAAGATATATAGATAAAGATGGATCTAAACTACAGCTAAATAATTCTACTGTAATCAGCAGATCTGGGGCCTCATGTACTAAGAGTGCGTGGATTTCAACGTGAAACCGTGCGTGGAATTTACACGAACGCAAAAATTCTGATGTACAAAACTGTGCGTTCGCCCAAATCCACGCAGGTTTCTCTGTACATCCCAATCAGCGTGGATTTGAGCGCACATGCGGGAGCACAAAACTCCGCCCGGTCTCTTCCCTCAAATAGTTTGAATATGATAATGAAGATAATTATCCATTAAAAACCGCTCATCCTAACAAGAAATGTACAAAAACAGGCAAAACATAATAAAAAAAACATCGGCTCTGAGCTGGAATACATTTATTTGGGGGCATTTCTTCCGATTTCAGCTGCATATGGGTAATGATGTTCTTTGCTTTGCGTTGCGTTCCGTGAAGAGTTTTGGTTTTATAATGATCGTATGAGTTTGTGACTGCGGTCACGCCATCTCCGCTTCGGAGAGGCGCAGTCGCGCTATCTACACTTGGAAATCAGTTGCCCGTCTACATCGCGTTGTACGGTAAAGCGTGTTGACGGCTTCAAAACGGTTATTATTATTATTTTCATGTCTTGAAATACATACATATGTCATTACTTTTTGTAGTTTTACTAAAGTCTAACAAAATGATAAAAAAAGCAAAACCAATCGCCCATTCAGAATCCCATTCATTTCTATATAGGCAGATTTTAAATATTCATTAAAAAAAAAATCTAATTGTTTTCAGCAAACTGCAACGTATTCTTGTTCATCATGTCCCCAGGTACCTCTGGCATCATTTTCAAGTTATTTTACTGTAGCATTTTCTAATAATTACATGCTAAAATCATACCCAATACACAGGTAGCCTATATAAGCAGATTAAAAAAAATAATTACTATTAGTATTATATTGGGTATGAATTTAGCATTAGAAAATGCTGCAGTGAAAGAACTTGAAAATGATGTCAGAGGTACCTGAGGACTGAGGACATGATGAACAAGAATATGGTGCAGTTTCCTGAAAACAATTTGATTTGTTTTTTTAATGAATATGGCAAATGGCTTACACTTATATAGCGCTTTCTAGCTGTATTTCTACAGCCCCAAAGCGCTTTACACTGCAAACATTCACCCACACACGCACACATTCACACACCGGTCGTCGGCGGAGCTGCCATAGACAACGGCGCTGGCCTGACAACCGGGAGCAATCGGGGGATTCAGTGTCTTGCCCAAGGACACTTTGGTGGACACAGGCGGAACTAGGGTTCGAACCACTGACCTTCAGGTTCATGGGCGAACACTCTACCAACTGAGCCACCTTCCCCGTATATTTATAATCTGCCTATAAATGAATGGGATTCTGAATGGGCGATTGGTTTTGCTTTTTTTTATCATTTTGTTAGACTTTAGTAAAGTCTAACAAAAAGTAGATCGAGGTGCAAACGTGAGAAATAAAGAGCAAGATTGCTTAAACTCGGAGTGTTGCATCCGCAGGAGGAGAGACCGGTCTAGATCCCGGTCCATCACCTGGGAAACAGTGTCAGGAGTCCTGCAGCACTTGCAGCCGACTCCATATCAGACTCTGAAAGTTGCCTAAACATTCAATAAAAACTTTATTCATTCATTGGATCCTGGACCAGCAGATCAGTCTGGTCCCTGAAGACTCGCTCCTGATCCTGCATCAGCAGGTTCCTCTAACGGAGCCAAAGCTCCATCGGGATTTGCAGGTTCCATCGTTGAGCTCCTGCCTCTAGTTTGTTCAGATCATGTGGTTGATTGTGAGATTGTTGCAGCTCCACTCTTGTGTAATTTATCTGATGATGTCGGGACTGTCGTGTCCTTCACGTGGTCGTGAACTTATTGTTGACGTTAAGTTTCTTCATATTCTGCACTTCACTGCATCACCAGTGAGTGTCGCCAACGGACAAAACCTCGGAAAAGTGCGTACAACAGCCTTAATGTGTGAGTGACGGACCGCAGCTTTCTACGTTCACGTCATTCTTTGTACATCCGACCGTGAGCGTTGAAAGTGGCGTACGCACGTTTTTTGTGCGCCGCACTCTTAGTACATAAGGCCCCTGGACCTGGACCTGGGGTTAATGGAATCATTTTAGATTAAAAGCCCGATAAGCAACAAATTCAAAGTTCTGTTACTTCTATATAAAGTCCTAAGGGGCCAAACTACTGGTTCCTCCAAGACTGAAAAGAAAAAGAAAAGTCTCTTGGCGCCATGGCGGAAACCGAACAGGAAGTCGGCCAGTTTCAATTAATCGTGTAATTTTGGCGCAATTTATGCCATTTCTTCGGCCGTTAATACGGCCCGAACCGTAACGTGCACCCAGGTTTGGTTTTATAAGACACAGATCAGCAGTATTTACCTCAGGTTTGGTTTTATTTAGATCTGCAGGATTTACCTCAGGTTTGGTTTTATAAGTAAGATAGTAGTAGTTTATAAGTTTGATAGTAAGAAACATACAATAGGTGTATTAATCGACTTAAAAAAGGCATTTGATACAATAGATCACACCATTTTAATTTCCAAGTTACATATGTATGGAGTGAGAGGAATAGTTCTGGACTGGTTAAGAAGCTACTTAGAAAACAGACAACAATATGTACAGTTTGCTGGTAACACTTCTAAATATATGAAGATTGAATGTGGAGTCCCACAAGGCTCGGTTTTGGGGCCTAAACTTTTTATTTTGTATATTAATGACATATGTGAAGTGTCTAAAATATTACAGTCTGTTTTGTTTGCAGATGACACAAATTTCTTTACTTCTGGTTATGATTTAAAGGTGTTAGCAGAGACCATTGCACAAGAAATGATTAAACTTAAAGGATGGTTTGATGAAAATAGGTTATCATTAAACTTACAAAAAACAAAATTTATGATTTTTAGTCATCGAAAAATTTAAAATGTGTCACTGTCTATAGACGGAGTAAATATCGAAAGAGTAAGTGAACTTAGATTTTTGGGTGTTGTACTGGATGACAAATTGACATGGAAAGCTCATATATCATATGTTAAAAAAAAGATTTCTAAGAGTATTTTTGTTCTGAACAAAGCAAAATATGTATTGGATTATAAGGCATTGCGAATTTTATATTGCTCACTGATTTTACCTTATTTCAATTACTGTGTGGAAGTCTGGGGCAACACATATACTAGCAATCTACATCCATTGTTTATCCAGCAGAAAAGAGCGGTGAGGATTATTCATAAAGTAAATTAAAGAGACCACACCAATAGATTATTTATTAATTCAGGATTTATTAAATTTAAAGAAATAGTTGAGTTACAGACATTATTAGTTATGCATAGGGCAAAAAGAAAATTATTACCAAGTAATCTACAGCAGTTGTTTGTTTTTTTTCCAGAAGATATAGAACATAGAAGGAAATATAATTTCAAACATCAGTATGCAAGGACCACTCTGAAGCAGATGTGTACATCGGTTGTGGGAGTAAAACTGTGGAACTCCTTACAGAATGATTTAAAGGAATGTACAAATTTACTTAGGTTCAAAAAAATGTATAAAGATAAAATATTTAAGTTATATGATCATGAATAGACTGGGATTTAAGCAGTATTATTAATATATGGTTTTATTTAAGTGTATATTTTTGTAAATATTGGTTATATTGACTGTTTTTTGTTTTGGTATTAATAAGGGGCAGGTAAAATAAGACTTGTCTTCATCCTGCTCCTTTTTGGTCATGGGTGGGTAGATTGACCACCATGCACGAAATAAATAAATAAATAAAAAATAAAAAATAAATAAGACACAGATCTGCAGGATTTACCTCAGGTTTGGTTTTATAAGACACAGATCTGCAGGATTTACCTCAGGTTTGGTTTTATAAGACACAGATCTGCAGGATTTACCTCAGGTTTGGTTTTATAAGACACAGATCTGCAGGATTTACCTCAGGTTTGGTTTTATAAGACACAGATCTGCAGGATTTACCTCAGGTTTGGTTTTATAAAACACAGATCTGCAGGATTTACCTCAGGTTTGGTTTTATAAGACACAGATCTGCAGGATTTACCTCAGGTTTGGTTTTATAAGATGCAGAGCTGTAGGCCAACACACGGCCAACGTTCCGGGGGCCGAGCTCGGGACTTGGCCGACCGGCAAGAAAGCTCCGGGGGTCGCCCACGAGGCCGGGCAGACCTAACCCGGAACCCGAGTCCGTGGTGCTGGCTGCGGAGGGTCCGGGTCGCGAGCTGCGGGGGGTCCGGGTCCATCACCGGAGCAGGGGCTGATGCGTCCGGGACCACCACCGACGACGTGCCCGAGACCACCGCCGGAACAGTGGCTAGCTGGGGCTGGCGCCGATGCTGTCGCTCCAGAGCCTGGATGCTCCGGGGCCCTCCCCGAGCCAGGCGTGTTCCCCAGAACGGCGACTCCTGCTCCTTGAGCCACCTCCTGTTTTCCCAGAGGGAAATCCAGAGGGAAATCCACTCTCCCGCTGGGTCCATCTTAGGTCGGTCCATTCTGTCACGTCTGGTGTACGGTGTGGACCCAAACGCAGGAGGCAGGAGGCAGGAGTTGCAAAAACCAAGGATTTATTCAGAAAAGGCAAAAACAAAGCGCTGCTTGGCAGGATCAAAACAAACTAAACATGGATAAAAAAACCTGAGGAGGAAAAACGTGGCAGGAAACATGGGGAACAAAACAGTACGGACCGACAGGGAACAAGGGATTGACAGGACCAGATATACACAGGAGATAACGAGACACGATGAGACACAGGTGCAGACAATCAGGGCAGATGGGACACAGGCGGGGCAAAACAGAAACTGAAAAGCTGGGGGGAATGTCAAACCCTGACATCAGGTTTGGTTTTATAAGACACAGATCTGCAGGATTTACCTCAGGTTTGGTTTTATAAGACACATATCTGCAGGTTTGGTTTTATAAGACACAGATCTGCAGGATTTACCTCAGGTTTGGTTTTATAAGACACAGAGCTGCAGGTTTGGTTTTATAAGACACAGATCTGCAGGATTTACCTCAGGTTTGGTTTTATAAGACACAGATCTGCAGGATTTACCTCAGGTTTGGTTTAATAAGAAACAGGGGCCTCATTTAAAATGGACTGCGTAGGAGTCATACTAAAAGTGCACGTACGCTCAAAAGCCGAAAATGGCGGGCGCAAAAAAAAATCCGGATCTATAAAACCGCGTGCACGCAGACTTCCACGTAAGGTTCTCTTTATAAATCACAGTCCAGCTGGAAGGCTGCGCACGTGAATCCGCCTGGTATCCCCGCCCTCTACACGCCCACTTTCTACCGAAAATGGAATCATTTTGCATATGAATGAGCCTGCTGAGCATGCGCAGTGGCTTCCTGCAACCTGTTTGGCTTCAGAATGAATGAATGAACGTGTCGAGCCACCGTGCCACTGAATTTCACTGAGATCTGAGATCTAGATGTTGTTGATGAGGAGGAGGACAGGAAAACCACATTATTTTGTTGTCACAGTAAAAGTAGAAAAATAAATAGTATAAAATAAAGCGAGTGAGTGGCAGCACGCCGTTGCTGCGCGGAACGCCGTGAGTTCCCCGGCGCAACAGGGGGACACACGCCCCCCCGTCTTTTCAAAATCATGTTTATTTTCCCCTTACTTTTTACAGTTTAAAAACTAACGGTAGGCTCAGCCTTAAATTGCAAATTATCAAGACACTGTATGAAAGCGATACGAGAACGGCCCCGCAGCCCTGCTTCACCACCACCCCCCCCTCCTCCTCTCTCCCCTCAGAGCGGCTCAGGGCGGGTTTATGGTTCTGCGTCACCAACGCAGAGCCTACGGCGTAGGTGCGCGTCGCCGCGTACCCTACGCCGTAGGCTCTGCGTCGTTTTAACGCGGGGCCATAATTTAGGCACCATATACAAGCAGCACGTAAAGGTTTCACGCGCCGGTAAAGCTCATATATATGAAAACAAATCTGAGTCCCTTTAGGGAAGAAATGAGGGGCTCCGTGGGGCTCCCTAAACGCAGCCCCTCATTTGTTCTGTCCTAAAGCGGTGAAGGAGGTTCCCGGCGTGTCACCGCGGCTGCAGTTCCAGCAGCACCAGAGTCCTGACTGACAGCTTCACACACAGAGGAACACGATCAGCGCTATATTATTTTATTTTATTACTTTATTATTTTAAGTCTGATATATTTTTTGATATGTGATGACATTATTAAGAGTATGACATGAATCTGGCTTCATTTCACCACCTCAAACCCTGCGTCGCCAGTTCCCCGTGTCTTAAGTAAATTCTTACGGGAGGGTCCTAG
Source organism: Cololabis saira (assembly GCF_033807715.1). Lineage (NCBI taxonomy): Eukaryota > Metazoa > Chordata > Actinopteri > Beloniformes > Belonidae > Cololabis > Cololabis saira. The sequence goes on from NC_084607.1 coordinate 321,288, forward strand.
TTGCCGTAAAGATAAGCAGATTTTTCGGTTCGTTTTTTCTTTTTAGATCCGAGGATTTGCGTAGAAGGTGGCTTCCGCAACTTTCAGGCGCTTTTTCTGCGCAAGCAAGCTTTATAGATGAGGCCCCAGATCTGTAAGTTTGGTTTTATAAGACACAGATCTGCAGGATTTACCTCAGGTTTGGTTTTATAAGACACAGATCTGCAGGATGAGCCTCAGGTTTGGTTTTATAAGACGCAGCACTGACTGAAGTTACACTTCCCTCCCGGCCAATAGATAGTATTTATAGGCGAGCTGACTCCATGGGACCAGCGGATCTGGGATCAGATATTAACAACTGCTGCAGTTTAAATTAGCTCAGCGGCTGCAGCTAACCGCTAACTGAACAGGTCAAGCTGAAAGGTTAAGCATCTGCTGCAGGAAACAGCGTTTAGATATTCAGATTATCACTGCCAGGGACGGTTCAGGAGTGCATGTTAGCTTTAAACTGAGCCGACGACTCCTAGCATGGGAATACTTTAATACAACCGTCATCGGCGTCGCCAGACAGATTTTACTGGGGCACGTGCCCCAGTATTGATCTGCAGTGCCCCAGTAAAAATTTCACCAGTAAAAAATTTTAAAAAAAAGTTTTAACTCCACATAGCATACACCAGTGTTGTGCATGAACGCGTTCAAATGAACGCGTTCATTGAACACGTTAATTTCTGTGAGAACATTGAACTGAACGCAACATATTTACACATAAAGAACTTGAACGTGAACTTGTTCATTCTGCAGATCATGAACTGGAATTTTAACTGTTCAGATTATGTGAGTTGCAGCTTCACTGTTTAGGTCCAATTATTACGGAATAATCCTTCGTAGACAAATTGATAATGCACTAAAATGTTGGAGATTTACAGCCTCTGAATAAAGTTGAAACGCCACTAGGACAATACATGATTGTATTCAGCAGGGGTCTCCAACCCTGTCCTGCATGTTTTACATGTTTCCTGCATCATCACACCTGATTCTGATTAATGGTCCTAATTAGCTTGTCATCAAGGTCTTGACACTTCTGTTGATGACACAGCCACTTGTATCACGGTGTGCTGAAGCAGGGAAACATCTAAAACATGCAGGACAGTGTTGCCTCGAGGACCAGGGTTGGGAAACACTGATTTAAAGCACCATTTCAGCTTTTTTATTATAAATAAGTGCTAAAAAAATTTTAGCACTTAGAGATAAATTCTCTGTGCCCCAGCTGTGCCCCAGTACAGTCTTAAGTCTAGTGACGCCCCTGATAACCGTGTATGTTAGCTTTAAACTGAGCTGGTGACTCCTAGCTGAGGTTCAGGAGTGCATGTTAGCTTTAAACTGAGCTGGTGACTCCTAGCTGAGGTTCAGGAGTGTATGTTAGCTTTAAACTGAGCTGGTGACTCCTAGCTGAGGTTCAGGAGTGTATGTTAGCTTTAAACTGAGCTGGTGACTCCTAGCGCGGGAATACTTTAATCCAGAAGGATTAACACGCGGATCCGGTTGCTCAAGTTTCTGCAGCTGTGGAGCAAACAGGAGCAAAACTTACAATACACTTACAATACACTACACTATACTACACTATAGTACACTATACTACACTATAATACACTATAGTACACTATACTACACTATAATACACTATTATACACACTAATGCTTTTAAAAAATGGGCTGAGGCAGGAAAAAGCAGGCATGGTCCTCTCTTTGAAAATAAAAAAGTACTAATGCTAGATTTAAATATGCACTTCGCTACATTAAAAGAAATGAAAATACTATGAAGTCAGATTCATTGGCACGGAAGCTGCAAAAAAATAATGTTAATGACTTCTGGAAAGAAATAAAAACTATTAACAACTGCAAAACATCTCTTCCATCTAATATAGATGGTGTGAGTGGTCTTGATGAAATTGCACAGCTATGGCGGAAACAATATTTTGAACTGTTAAACTGTGTAAAGAGTAATTTGTTTGTAGTCGATAATGTAGAGTTTAATGATGATGCTATTGTCACTTCTGATGAGGTACATGAAGCAATACTGAAGTTAAGAGATAATAAGGCCTGTGGTCTCGATAATATTACAGCTGAACATATTAAGTTCGCGAGTAAGAAAATGTGCCCTCTGGTGGCTATGTGCTATACAGGTTTTTTTGTTCATGGAGTGTTACCTGATTCTATGATTTCTGTTGTGCTAGTGCCAGTTATTAAAGATAAAGTGGGGAAGCTGAACAGCTCAGATAATTACAGGCCAATAGCTCTGGCCAGTGTCATGTCCAAGGTGCTGGAGACAGTTCTACTGAGTAGACTTGAGAGATACATCATGTCTACAGACAACCAGTTTGCTTTTAAACAAAAGCATGGCGCTGATCTATGTATTTTTGCACTAAAGGAAATCTTAGAGAAATATAATAGTCATAACTCTACCATGTTCTTGTGCTTCATTGATGCTTCTAAAGCATTTGACCGTGTTAATCATGTGAAATTATTTTTGAAATTGTCTAAAAGTGGGGTCCCTGGTTTTTTAATTAGAATCCTGGTCTACTAGTACTCGCATCAGACAATGCGAGTGAGATGGGGGAATGTAACATCTGATCCCTTCCATGTGACCAATGGTGTCCGCCAGGGCGGAATCCAGTCTCCCTTTCTTTTTAATGTGTACATGAATGATTTGTCTCTGATGTTGAATACATGTGGTACAGGTTGTAGAGTTGGTGACCTACTAATTAATCACTTTATGTATGCAGACGACCTGGTCATCTTCAGCTCTTACAGTGCTGGTCTCCAACAGCTATTGAGAACGTGCACACAGTATGGTGCTGACTTTGACATAAAGTACAATGCTGGTAAGAGTAAAGTTATGATTATTAGAAGCAGAGAAGACAGAGAGTCAACCTTCCTTGACTTCCATCTGACTGGTACTGCACTCAGTGTGTGCAGTGAGATCAAGTATTTGGGGCATATTATTGTTAATGACTTGTCTGATGATAAAGATATGTACAGGCAGGGTCGTAAGCTCTATGCACAAGCAAACATGCTGTGTCGTAAGTTTAGCATGTGCTCTGTATCTGTAAAAATTGCATTGTTTAAAGCATATTGCACACCTTTGTACACAGCCCACCTGTGGTGCCGCTACAAACAAGTGTAGTATAGTGTACTATAGTGTAGTATAGTGTAGTATAGTGTACTATAGTGTAGTATATTGTAGTATAGTGTACTATACTGTACTATAGTGTACTATAGTGTACTATAGTACACTATAGTACACTATACTACACTATACTACACTATACTATACTATAGTGTAGTATAGTGTACTATAGTACACTATAGTACACTATACTACACTATACTACACTATAGTACACTATACTACACTATAGTACACTAGTCAAGTCAACATTATAATCTAAAATCTAAAATCTAAAATAAGATTTAAGTTTATTTTTAAATACTTGTTTACTTTCTATAAGACAGAGATAGTGAGGCAGATTATTCCATAGGGTTATTGCTCTATAGGTAAAAGATCGTGATAAGGCATTTGTTCTTGGGTGAGGCAGCTCCAGCTGACCTTTAGAATATAAAACAGGTAAAATACAAGAAAATATTGATGGTGGCCAAACTAATTGTAAACACAGGTGTCACTCATGAAGCTGGTTTCTGTTGCATAATATGACGCTCTGAAGCCTAAATCTCCGTTTTCCTCTGTTTAGACGCAAACGTGAAAACTGAGTTTTTGAAAATCTCCACCTTGGCCGGAGTTTTCAGAAATTATCGTTTTTGGTGACGAACGGCCAAAACGCATGAAAACGCCTCAGTTTTTGCTCCGTGTAAACGGGGCCTCAATGTCAGCCTTCAGTTTTTTCAACAAAGTTCAACTTGAAAAGCTATCACTCTTTAGCCTAACCATCCATCAAGTCCCAGATAGTGAAGCTATCACTCTTTAGTCTAACGGTCCATCAAGTCCCAGATAGTGAAGCTATCACTCTTTAGTCTAACGGTCCATCAAGTCCCAGATAGTGAAGCTATCACTCTATCACTCTTTAGTCTAACGCTCCATCAAGTCCCAGATAGTGAAGCTATCACTCTATCACTCTTTAGTCTAACGGTTTATCAAGTCCCAGGTAGTGAAGCTCTCACTCTTTAGTCTAACGCTCCATCAAGTCCCAGATAGTGAAGCTATCACTCTTTAGTCTAACGGTCCATCAAGTCCCAGATAGTGAAGCTATCACTCTTTATTCTAACGGTCCATCAAGTCCCAGATAGTGTAGCTCTCACTCTTTAGTCTAACGGTCCATCAAGTCCATAGTGAAGCTATCACTCTTTAGTCTAACGGTCCATCAAGTCCCAGATAGTGAAGCTATCACTCTTTAGTCTAACGGTCCATCAAGTCCCAGATAGTGTAGCTATCACTCTTTAGTCTAACGGTCCATCAAGTCCCAGATAGTGTAGCTATCACTCTTTAGTCTAACGGTCCATCAAGTCCATAGTGAAGCTATCACTCTTTAGTCTAACGGTCCATCAAGTCCCAGATAGTGAAGCTCTCACTCTTTATTCTAACGGTCCATCAAGTCCCAGATAGTGAAGCTATCACTCTTTAGTCTAACGGTCCATCAAGTCCCAGATAATGAAGCTATCACTCTTTAGTCTAACGGTCCATCAAGTCCCAGATAGTGAAGCTATCACTCTTTAGTCTAACGGTCCATCAAGTCCCAGATAGTGAAGCTCTCACTCTTTAGTCTAACGGTCCATCAAGTCCCAGATAGTGAAGCTCTCACTCTTTAGTCTAACGGTCCATCAAGTCCCAGATAGTGAAGCTATCACTCTTTATTCTAACGGTCCATCAAGTCCCAGATAGTGAAGCTATCACTCTTTAGTCTAACGGTCCATCAAGTCCCAGATAGTGAAGCTATCACTCTTTAGTCTAACGGTCCGCCCAGGAAGTCCTTCGTAAGACGACCTGCCAGGGGCATACATTAACTCTTGCCAGTAGTTTTTGTGGCTCGCCACCTAGTTTGAAATGTCTCTACTTAATGTTGAATTTAGCTAATTTAGTCCCCCAGAATTGAGTTATAATCATTTTTCAATTTACGAATTGTATTATAATCTGATTGCAGCAATGAACTCCAATAAATCTGTTCTGCAGCTGATAATTCCTTCCCAATGTCTTCTAGTCTATAGCTTGATTCAGTGTTGCTCCAGATGATGTTGAACATGAACATAAAACCCTGAGCAATTATTACAGAAACAATGGAGGTAAAAACTCCCCTAGTGGGAGAAAAGCCTTAAGCCAAACAGTGGCAAGAAAAACTCCCCTTTAGGAGGAAGAAACCTGGACCAGGATCTGGACCTGGACCTGGACCAGGACCAGGACCAGGACCTGGACCTGGACCTGGACCAGGACCTGGTCCTGGATCATAAGGGGGGACCCTCCTGCCGAAGGCCAGACTGGGGAGTCGGGGACGTCAACAGCACACAACAGGCAGGTGGAAGCAGCAACGGGATGACCAGAGGGGGGTGGGGACGGCAGGCAGGTGGAAGCACCAGCTCCCGAAGCTCCGGCCCAATCATAAAAGGCCCAGGTTGGGGTGCAGGGTCGGGGAAAGGTTGAGAAGGGGCAGGGCCAGGGAGAGGAGTCTTGACGGACAAACCTCTCCCCTGCAAGACTTGGAGCTTAACGATCATATATTTAGTAGTCCGCATCTAATTTTTCGGTCTCTTATTTTTATTTATTTTATTTTATTTTATTTAACCTTTATTTCACCAGGAAACAAAAACTCTTTTACTCTTTACTCTTTTCACTTTTACAAGAGGGTCCTGGCCAAGACAGGCAGCAACACAGTAACATGACATATGACACGACACATAACAAAACAAAACACTGTTGACATTACTCATAGCATTTGCAGGCAGAATTGGACATCTCCAGATCTGTCAGGAGCGATTTAAAAGCATTAAGTGAGACCAGTTCTCTGAGATTCAAGGTGTTTTGCAGCTGGTTCCATGAGGAAGGCGCAGCAAACCTGAAGGCCTTCTTTCCCAGCTCGGTATGCACTCTAGGGACAGATAGTAGCAGACGCTCCTGAGAGCCTCCTGATTCTTTACGGTCAATGTAGGACTGTAAATATATTGGAATCAGACCAAGTATAGCCTTATAGACGAAAATGTACCAGTGGTTGAGCCTGCGAGTGGACAAGGCCGACCAACTTGGTATTGGTACCAAATGTGCATTGGTTTTAATTTTGGGTTTAATTGGGTTTAATTTTTACAAGGTTATTTTAACGCCTCTATAACGCCGCACCTGGTGAACTTGTGGAGGGCGGGGAACTGCAACCACTTCTGTTTTGCTAGGCACCTGGTTAGAGTTGACAATGACATAATGCAATCCTAGAGTTTTACTGGCAGGCGTTGGTGCTCGGGAAGCAGCAGAGAAGTGTGTTAAACTGCAGCTCTGCATCCTGGCCGGGACCCTGCATTGTCAGGGGAATACAGACTGCAACAGGAAATACAGAACACTTCTGCATAAATCCAGCAGCATTCTGACGTCTAACGTTACAAACTCTCACTCTAACAGCTGCTACATGTATCTGTGTTGTCACCCTAGAAGAGTTGGTACAGTGATAGAGGAAGGTCTTTCCACTTTAATGCAGCCTCTGGTTTATGATGTTATTTATTTATTCTTTATTTCATTAATTGATGAAATAAAACAACAAACTATTTAATATAAACACTACGTTCCTAAATTCTGAATGAAAGGAAGAAGAAGAATCTTATTTAATCTGGCCCTTTTTCCCAAGAAATCAATTTACAAAGAACATAAATTAAAAAAACAACAACAAAGTAAACAAAAAACTAAAATAAAATATCTGCCGGCCGACACAGAGTCACATTCGTTTTTAGTTCCCAAGTTACAATTGATTTAATACCATTCAACAACAACAAACAATGTTTTCCCTTTCATAGCGATGGGGACGTCAATCAAACGTAAATATTTCATTATATTTCCTTAACATACTGGCTTTAATTGTTCTTTTGAAAGTAATGTTTGATTTGGATTCTTTGGTTTTTTTGTTCAGATTGTTCCATAAACTGATGATTATGATGATCCTTTAAATCTTAAAACCAGATTAAACCAGATCTTTTTAGAAATGTTTACATCCTTCATCCAGACTGACAAACACAAGAATTATTATAGTTCATTAAAACTAGGACTAAAACTGAAACCAACAAGCAAATGGTAAAGAAAACAGGACAACGTAAAACCTGAAACAATAATTACTGCTCTTTATCCTTTAAGGAGGAACTATTAACTCTGTCAGTTACAGTAGCATCATTAACAATACAGGATTTAAATTCATTATGATTATCAGTAGCTTTGATCACTCTCCCAAATTCATTAGGGTTGTTTACATTTTTCATTATTGCACAAAGATAAAGAACTGGACTTTGCTTTTTTAATGACAAAGATAATATGATTTCTGAGTTGCCCTGATATAAGTTTATCAGTTTATCAGCCTTAAACCAGGTACGATTTCTGTCCTGCAGTAGATCAGCTACATGGGTTTATGTATGTCTCCCCTTAACCTTCTATCTTCTGAAGGGAGCATGCATAACGTAGTATTAGTTGGGAAGAGAAGGATTACCATAGAGTCCCCACATAAATCATTTAAATACGGTCCCAGTTCAAACTATATCAATCATGGAAAATCCCCCGTTCAACAAAAGGCCTTTATACTAAAGCTGCGTCTGAAATTCCCTCCTTCCTTCTAATGAGCAGCAAAAACAGTATGGGAGGTTTTTTAGTGACGCCCAAACATTAGTACGTACACAATATTATGTACTATTCATACTCATTCTGGAGAAATGTATGAATTAATGAATGAATGCACGACCCAGCATAAGCTTTTCACAATGCATGTGCTTGTACATTCTGTGTGACAAATAAACACCTTGAACCTTGAACCTTGAATGAATGAATGAATGAATGAATGAATGGATGAATGAATGGATGAATGAATGGATGAATTAATTAATTAATTAATTAATTAATTAATTAATTTTATTTCGAACAAGTATATAAAAAAATAAATAAATATGCACATAGGTTTGAAAAAGGAGTAGGAAGAAGTATAGACTTTTTCCTAGTTCTTTATAACTCTATGAATTTACATTATTACTATTATTATATCTACACAATATCCATGTAAATATAGTCTATATAAATACTACGTAAACATGCCTATTACTACATAATTATCCATATAAGTTTATAGAAAATATAAATATTACATAAATATTATATCAATTTATAGAAAATACAAATATTATATAAATCTATATAAATATACACTATATAAACTATATAAGTATCCCTATAAATATTGTGTAATATATATAAACATATATTACACAATTATAACTATCCATCTCAACAGATAATATATACTACATAAATATCCACATAAATATCTAAACTTATCTTAAGCAAGTATAAAATACAATTTTTCCCTGTTTTATTTGTTTATCACACTCCTTGTTAACCCATTTCCTGTTCCATTTATCTGTTTATAAATCATTTTTTGTATCTTTTTAAACAGATTTATGTTAGTACTTTGTTTTATTTCCTGCTCCAAACTGTTCCACAGTCTCCACAGTTCGATATTTGTATATTTATGTGAGAAGTGAGTGTTTGTAGGATATCCCCACTTATCTCTTGACAAACAAGCAGAGCGTGAATAGTCGTTGATTTGAATGTTGTTTGTCGCCCTCTGGTGGTGAAAGGAGGAACAGCATGAAGCAGTAATGCAGACTGTGTGTGGCGCCGGTTATCAGAGAGACAAGAGGCTGAGTGACATGTTGGTGATGGACACACACACACACACACACACACACACACACTCACACATATACAGGCTCACACACACACACACACACACACACACACACACACACACACACACACACACACACACACATACTGTGTACACACACACACACACACACACACATACTGTATACACACACACACACACACACACACACACACACACACAAACACACACACACACACACACACACACACACACACACACACACACACACATTTCCAGTTACACTGCTGAGGTGAAGGACCTGACAACAGCTGGAACAGTAAGATCCATTTTCTGAAATGTTTGTTCTCACATGTGTTTCCACATGGAGACACGGGAGTTTCCACAAGTTAAGAGTGTTACGGTTACATGTTTCATTTATTGTGTTACAGTTACATGTGTCATTTAGAGTGTTACAGTTACATGTGTCTTTTAGAGTGTTACAGTTACATGTGTCTTTTAGTGTGTAACGGTTACATGTGTCTTTTAGTGTGTTACAGTTACATGTGTCTTTTAGAGTGTTACAGTTACATGTGTCTTTTAGAGTGTAACGGTTACATGTGTCTTTTAGAGTGTTACGGTTACATGTGTCTTTTAGAGTGTAACGGTTACATGTGTCTAAGTGTGTTACAGTTACATTTGTCTTTTAGAGTGTTACAGTTACATGTGTCTTTTAGTGTGTTACAGTTACATTTGTCTTTTAGAGTGTTACAGTTACATTTGTCTTTTAGAGTGTTACAGTTACATTTGTCTTTTAGAGTGTAACGGTTACATGTGTCTTTTAGTGTGTTACAGTTACATTTGTCTTTTAGAGTGTTACAGTTACATTTGTCCTTTAGAGTGTAACAGTTACATGTGTCTTTTAGAGTGTAACAGTTACATTTGTCTTTTAGTGTGTTACAGTTACATGTGTCTTTTAGAGTGTAACAGTTACATGTGTCGTTTAGTGTGTTACAGTTACATGTGTCTTTTAGAGTGTAACAGTTACATGTGTCTTTTAGAGTGTTACAGTTACATGTGTCTCTTTGTTCATGTTACTGTCTCATGTGAACCTCTGGATGAACGTTGGGGTTAAAAGGAGAGGTGGATTGTGAACCTCTGGATGAACGTTTAGTCGTCCGTCTGTCTGCCGATCTTAGTCTGATGTGCTGATAGGGTTAGGGTTAGTTAGGGTTAGGGTTAGTTATGTTAGGGTTAGGGTTAGGGTTAGTTCTGTTAGGGTTAGGGTTAGTTCTGTTAGGGTTAGGGTTAGTTAGGGTTAGTTATGTTAGAGTTAGGGTTAGGTTTAGGGTTAGTTAGGGTTAAGGTTAGGGTTAGTTCCTGTGAGCTTGTTTTTAGGGTTAGGGTTAGGGTTAGTTAGGGTTAGTTCTGTTAGGGTTAAGGTTAGGGTTAGTTATGTTAGGGTTAAGGTTAGTTATGTTAGGGTTAGGGTTAGTTATGTTAGGGTTAGGGTTAGTTATGTTAGGGTTAGGGTTAGTTCCTATGGGTTAGGGTTAGTTATGTTAGGGTTAGGGTTAGTTATGTTAGGGTTAGGGTTAGTTATGTTAGGGTTAGGGTTAGTTATGTTAGGGTTAGGGCTAGTTCTGTTAGGGTTAGGGTTAGTTATGTTAGGGTTAGGGTTAGTTCCTGTGAGCTTGTTCTTTCTTGACCTCAGGATTACTTCTGGTAACTGTGAGGTCGTGACCTCTGAACCTGCTGGTAACTGTGAGGTCGTGACCTCTGAACCTGCTGGTAACTGTGAGGTCGTGACCTCTGAACCTGCTGGTAACTGTGAGGTTGTGACCTCGGAACCTGCTGGTAACTGTGAGGTCGTGACCTCTGAACCTTCACCTGCTAGAGTATCTTCACTCAGTGAGAGCTTTCCACAACTACTGGGTCGGTCATCCTGCCTCTGACACCAACACTGACTACGTTTCCCAGAATCAATAAACCTTTTCTAACCGGAATATTAGTAATAACCCGGTTACATGGCCATGTAAACACCACTGCTGAAAAGGTCGTTGGTATCTAAGCAGCTATGAAGGAGCTGCTGGTGGATCTGGTGGTTCCTTATCTCCTCTAGATCTTTTTAATTCTCTCCTGGTAGATCTGGTGGTTCCTTATCTCCTCTAGATCTTTTTAATTCTCTCCTAGATCTGGTGGTTCCTTATCTCCTCTAGATCTTTTTAATTCTCTCCTGGTAGTCGTGGGGGCAGCAGTCTTAACAGGGATGCCTAGACTTCCTTCACCCAGACACTTCCTCCAGCGGATGATAAGCGGCGGCGGAAGATGGATGGATGGATGGATGGATGGATGGATGGATGGATGGATGGATGGATGGATGGATGGATGGATGGATGGATGGATGATGGATGGATGGATGGATGGATGGATGGATGGATGGATGGATGATGGATGGATGATGGATGGATGGATGGATGGATGGATGGATGGATGGATGGATGGATGGATGGATGATGGATGGATGGATGGATGGATGGATGGATGGATGGATGGATGGATGGATGGATGGATGGATGGATGGATGGATGGATGGATGTTGTTAACTGAGCAAACTAAAACAAACCTGATTATTTTACACATTCAGCTCGTTAACTCATGACAGACTTTATCCCAGAAACTCCTGCAGAGATTCTATCATTCATGTTTTCATTCTTAAAAAGACTGATGGTTCTACGTGAGTGTGGAGCTGTTTTTAGTGGACGCCTGATACCGGTGGGATCCGATAGACGGCAGACAGACGGCTGGACAGATGGACGGAGACGACTGTCTCTGGTTTCAGTCAATAAATCCATCAAACCGTCCATGAGATGACGGTGACGGACGTCACAGACTGATTTATTCCCAGTTTATTCCCTCTCAGCGAGAGTTTGGTGACGAGGCTGGAACGCTCAGAGTTATAGATTGATTTCTTTGTGACTCCGTTAAACCTTCAGCTGTGACCAGATTTTAATTTGTCTGACAGGAAGAAGGAGACGAGGAGACGAGGAGAGGAAACAAGATTCCTGCAGTGATTCCTGAGGAGGAGGCGGCGGCTGATCAGAGGGAGGTGAGAAATACGGCCCTGGGAATGGAGTGTGTGTGTGTGTGTGTGTGTGTGTGTGTGTGTGTGTGTGTGTGTGTGTGTGTGTGTGTGTGTGTGTGTGTGTGTGTGTGTGTGTGTGTGTGTGTGTGTGTGTCCATGTGTGAGTGTGTGTGTTGGAATGAGCTGGGTCATCGTACTCACTGTAATTTTACACCAGAAGGTCAAACTGATGAAAGTTAACAGCTGTTGCTGCCATGGCAACGCCGGCCGGGGGAACACGAGTGTGTGAATGGTTCAGATTCACCATTCAGACTTCTGCAGGTCATGTCAGGGTGAGGGTGTGTGTGTGTGTGTGTGTGTGTGTGTGTGTGTGTGTGTGTGTGTGTGTGTGTGTGTGTGTGTGAGGGTGAGGGGGGGGGGTTGCGGGTACGACTCCCTTCAGCAGTCAGACTGAAACCTCAAAACAGAGACTGAAATCCTCCAGAAACAGTTTTGTTGTGTTTGGTTGTGAGTTTCAGGCAGGGGTGTGAATTGGGTATGAAGGTAAGATAAGATAAGATAAGATAAACCTTTAATAGTCCCACAGAGGGGAAATTTGCAAGGTACGGCAGTCCCTAAACCTCGGCTTCAGGGGAAAATGTAAATGTTTGTTTTGTTTTTTTTAAACTTTATTTTTTCATTTTTCAATTGGTAACAAAATCAACAGACAGATACAACAGACAGATACAAGAAAAACAACAAAAACAAAAACGCGTGGGGGGGTGGGGTCACTACTGTCTTACATATTGATACCATTTTGCCCATCTTACAGCATATAGCTCTGTTTTGAGTCGTAAACTGTAGGTAATCTGTTCCATTAATCGTATTTCCTCAACAATATCACGCCATTGTCTCAGGCCAGGTGGGTCCGTTTTCAGCCAATTTCTTGTAATGGCTTTCTTAGCCGCAAGAGATAGAATCTTAACGATGTATATGTCTTCTTTGCTTATTACATCCCCTGGTATCAGTCCAAGGTACATAACTCGTGGATCCTTAGGGATCTTATATCCCAAAGTTTTCTCCATGGCTGTTAGGATCCCATCCCAAAATGCTTGCATTTTTATACATGTCCAGAAAATGTGAGAGTGGTTGGCACTCAATTGCCCACACTGTCTCCAACAATATTGTTGTTCACCCAATTGTTTATTTTTAATTGTTGGAGTAATAAAAAATCGAAATTAAATGTTTCCAACCAAATTCCCTCCATCCTCTGGAGCTTGTTGACGTGTGTTGGGTCTTATTCATGGAGTGCCAATCATCCTCTGACAACTCAATGTTTAATTCCTTTTCTCATTTTGCCTTTACATACATTGTATTTCTCCCACGTTGCTTCATTAAACCTCTATACAGTTTGGAAACAATTTTTGAAGGAGTTTGCTCCTGTCAACACCTCAATCACATCATTCCCTTCCAATGAAATTTCTGTCTTAATTTCTGTGTCATAGAAGTGTCTTAATTGCAGATATCCATATAAATCACGATCTTCTAATCCATATTCATCTTTAAGTTGTCTAAATTATTGTGTTGTTGTTATAAGTGTTGTTTTTCTGTAAGTGTAAACATAGCTGTTATCCCCTTATCTCTCCACTTTTCAAAGGTCCTATCTGAAATTCCTGGACTGAATCTAGATGTGTATGAAGGCCAAATCAACCGCTTACTCTCTCCAGTCAGCTTGTATTTCTTGACAACATACCATGTTTCAAATGTTTCTCTCATAATTGTATTTTCGTCCTTAAAATCCATATGTTCTTTTCCACCTAATCTAGACTCTGTGTGTGTGTGGGGGGGGGGGGCAGCTCATATTCTTTTTGATGTCCTTCCATCTGGCTTGATAACTCGGGGAGCACCAATATACTATGTATCATAGCTGTGCAGCGTAATAGTATTCTCTAAGACTTGGCAACGCCAATCCTCCACTTTCTTTGTCCAGTTGAAGGGTTTTAAATCTTATCCTGGGTCTGCCTCCTACCCATATGAATCTTGATATCAGCCTGTCCCATGCCAAAAATTGTGAATCTGGCTCCCTACCCACCCCCCCTGCAGACGACACCTGGAAGTTGGTTCAAACCGACTTGAATCACGAGAACACCCTATGGGGTAATTTAGAAGTTAGTGACAGTCAGGCCAAATGCCAGATAATGAAATTTGGCCACAGATCACATCTGATTGTAAATTACTTTTTGTCTCTCACTTGGTTTGTGTATTTCCTGCCTTCTGTACCTTGAAGCTTACTGTATAAAAAGTCATGACACAATCACCCGGGGTCGGCACACCAACTCAGACCTGATCTGTGTTGGTCATGTCCACCGCCGGCTGCTGAATAAAAACTCACTACCCACAAGCGGACTTCTGAACTGGTTTTGATAAATTCCTCAACAGACTGCATTTGAAAAAGTTAAAATTTTCTCTACCACACAGATAAGCTACATAAACTTCTGTGATGAGTATTTGCTGGTTGATTGATACTGTAGTTGATTGATACTGTAGTTGATTGATACTGTAGTTGATTGATACTGTAGTTGATTGATACTGTAGTTGATTGATACTGTAGTTGGTTGATACTGTAGTTGATTTATACTGTAGTTGATTGATACTGTAGTTGGTTGGTACTGTAGTTGATTGATACTGTAGTTGGTTGATACTGTAGTCGGTTGATACTGTAGTTGGTTGATACTGTAGTCGGTTGATACTGTAGTTGGTTGATACTGTACTTCAGTTCTGAGACTCTAACCTTGCCAGACCAACTGTAGCTTTGACTGAATTGACGCCACTGGTTTCAGGTGATTGACGGAGACATGAGTTTAAATCAGGTGATTGACGGAGACATGAGTTTAAATCAGGTGATTGACGGAGACATGAGTTTAAATCAGGTGATTGATGGAGACATGAGTTTAAATCAGGTGATTGACGGAGACATGAGTTTAAATCAGGTGATTGACGGAGACATGACTTTAAATCAGGTGATTGACGGAGACATGAGTTTAAAGCCGTCCATCAAGCTGACTTCCCTCCTGTTTTCATTTCTTATCTTTGCATGTCCTTCACTTGTCAACACGGGCTCTTTAAAGGGTCACTTTCCATCATGATCAGACACGTGTTTGTTATTCCACCTATCTGGGGAATCACAAGGGGAATGAGGTGACGGCTGGGCCGACTTAGTTAGAAAATAAAACATCAACCTTTCCAAGTGCCTTGTTAGCCTTTGCTGCTGCTAACTATTGTTAACCTTATTATTATTTATTCTTTATTTCATTCATTAAAAGAAAAACAAAACAGTTCCATATAATTAAAACAAATCTCTTTCATTGAATGAAAGGGAACAGAAAGAAGACTAAGCTTATTTTATCTGTCCATTTTTCCTAAGAAATCACATTTAAAATAATGTAATAATAAAAACAAATGAAAAATTATGCAATTTAAAAAACACTTTCCATTAAACGTAATAAAAAAAACTACAACAAAGTTATAAATTAACACCAAATAGCTGTCGTCAAACACAGATTTTTGATTCAAAGAAAAAAATATGACAAAGGTGCTAAAAAAGAGAGAGAAAAGAAAGAAAACCCCACCTAACTTAACAATTATCATGATATTTATTCATCAAACTGGCTGTTATTATTCTTTTAAATGTAATGTTTGATTTGCATCTTTGGCTTCTGTATCCAGATTGTTCCATAACCTGATACCTTTTACAGAAACAACATCCCATTAATTTGGTCCTGAATTTTGTTTTTTAAAGATCTATTTTCCTTTGAAGTTATACTTATTTTCTCTTTTTTCAAAATGTTTCTGTATATTGATTGGCTATATAATTTAAATAGTCATTAAAGAGTCATGACAACACTGTAACAACATCTCCACAGATAAACAGTAAACATTTATATAACTGGGACTGAATTAAATTAGACATAAATTATATAAACAGAAAGATGAATTTGTTGCTGCCAGGAGCAAAAATATTGGATAATATAAATAAATAAAATAAGATAAAATAATAATTTTTTGGTTTACAACTAAACTACGCTGTGTTTTTGGTTGAGTTTAACCCTGTCTGGTGTCGTGCGCTTGGGTTCAAAGAGAGAAATCCATAACAATGAAGTTGTAGTTTGGTTGGATTATAGCACTTTGACCTGAATGTTCAAAGATGAAGAGATTCATGTTCTATGTTAATCATAAACTGTTGTGTTTGTCGGGTATTGAGACAGAGAGGATGAAAAGACACAGGGAATTGCTCAGCTTTTTATCAAAAAAAGCCTTAAAGTCAGGGAGACAATAGCACAAGTTAGTGTTAGGGTTAGGGTTAGGGTTAGGATTAGTTAGAGTTAGAGTTATAGGATTAGTTAGGGTTAGGGTTAGGGTTAGGATTAGTTAGGGTTAGGGTTAGGGTTAGGATTAGTTAGGGTTAGGGTTAGGATTAGTTAGGGTTAGGTTTAGGGTTAGGATTAGTTAGAGTTAGAGTTATAGGATTAGTTAGGGTTAGGGTTAGGGTTAGGATTAGTTAGGGTTAGGGTTAGGATTAGGGTTGTTTGTCTGTTTCATAGTTAGGGTTAGGGTTAGGGTTAGGATTAGTTAGGGTTAGGGTTAGGATTAGGGTTGTTTGTCTGTTTCATAGTCCAGCTGTTTCCTAGTCCAGAAAATGCTCAATGACAGGGAATCAAGTATCCAGGGTTGTAACCTGGTGTATAGTTGGTGGAAACTCCAGCCATAGATATAAAACACTGGAGTCGCAGCCTCTTGGCATGGCTGGTCATCTTGATGCATGTTTCCTGTTTTTTCAGTCAGTCAACATGTTTTACCGCCACCTGCTGGATAATGTGCTTATTGCATTGTCTCCAATTGTTGTTCAGTCAAGCAGCGCTATTTCTGGATGAAAATGTAATACTGTTGGCCCCTGAAGGTTACATTTGGCCCCTGTTTAGAAAGATCCTAGAACCGCCAGTGCCTTCAGTGATGTCCAACTTAGTCAATAAATACCTTTCATTATGCAATTTCAATTTCAATTTAAATGTATTTATTTAATGACAGGGACTGTACATGTTAATGAACACAAGTGTAAACATATATAGTTATAGCCATAGGATAATGTCCACCATTCGTCCCTGTGGCAAATCAATGCCAAACATAAAACATAAAATCAGAACCAGCAAACAAGGAAGACAAGATATAGCGACGAAAGACAACATTTAAAAACACAACTAAGCTAGATACAATCAATAAGAAATAAAAACATGTTACAATTAATACCAATAAGTGGCCATCACATTTAAAGTGCTAAGTGCTTAAGTGCAAGAGATTTAAAGTGCTATTGCTTCTTAAAGTGCTTTAATTGTTAAATCTATAAAGTGCTAATGCTTATTGCACATCGCCATTATTGCACTTTAAGTGTTTTAGTGATCAGATCTATAAAGTTCTGATGCTTATTGCACATTTGCACTTCAGTGACGGGTCACGACAGAGAAAGAAAAGGAAAAACAAAAAAGCTTTCATCACACCAGGACTGGAGAGAAGTTAGAAACACTTAAGCACTACGAGGCATTGCATCACCTCAGTTGTGTAGAAAATTGACTATTATCCTGCACATTTTAAAACAAACTGCATCAGCAATTAAAACATTCTGCTACCGTCAAAACTTAAAAATAAAAGAGTCCCTAACAAGACGGCCAAACTTTGGAGACAGCCATTAGATTTCATACTTTTGTTTACACTGGTCCTTTTAGACCAATTCTGGAGAAGATTACTTTGCATCTAATGCTCCTTTAAATCATTAACTTATTTTCCAGAGTTGAACCTTCAAATGTGAAACAAGTTTCTCAAAAAACCTAGAAATGTGACCTTTTCCTGGTTGTTTTGAACATTCTTTTACTGTGATGCCACTTCCTGCCATCAATACAAGTGTTGTAGTGTGTGTGTGTGTGTGTGTGTGTGTGTGTGTGTGTGTGTGTGTGTGTGTGTGTGTGTGTGTGTGTGTGTGTGTGTGTGTGTGTGTGTGTGTGTGTGTGTGTGTGTGTGTGTGTGTGTGTAAAGGAGGTTATAAGTCCAAGACTCAGCAGGACAGAAACACAGACCAGTAGAACAGACGGGGAAGTGGAACAACTACAGTAAAACCAGCAAAACCAGTCAAACCTGAATTTTGACCTGAATTGTGACCTGAATTGTGACTGATATTGTGACTGGAGTTGGTGCACCTGCTGCTGAAATGGGCAGGAAAAGCATCCTGGATCTCTGGAGGAGCAACAAGGGAACAGCAGCTCTGCTGAAGAGAACCAATCAGCAGAGGGCAGCACACCTGTAAGTCAGATACTAACACCTGAGAGGATCAATAACTGATATTTCACACCTGTAAGTCAGATACTAACACCTGAGAGGATCAATAACTGATATTTCACACCTGTAAGTCAGATACTAACACCTGAGAGGATAAATAACTGATATTTCACACCTGTAAGTCAGATACTAACACCTGAGAGGATCAATAACTGATATTTCACACCTGTAGGTCAGATACTAACACCTGAGAGGATCAATAACTGATATTTCACACCTGTAAGTCAGATACTAACACCTGAGAGGATCAATAACTGATATTTCACACCTGTAGGTCAGATACTAACACCTGAGATGATCAATAACTGATATTTCACACCTGTAAGTCAGATACTAACACCTGAGAGTATCAATAACTGATATTTCACACCTGTAAGTCAGATACTAACACCTGAGAGGATCAATAACTGATATTTCACACCTGCAAGTCAGATACTAACACCTTACAGGATCAATAATTGATATTTCACACCTGTAAGTCAGATACTAACACCTGAGAGGATCAATAACTGATATTTCACACCTGTAGGTCAGATACTAACACCTGAGAGGATCAATAACTGATATTTCACACCTGTAAGTCAGATACTAACACCTGAGAGGATCAATAACTGATATTTCACACCTGTAGGTCAGATACTAACACCTGAGATGATCAATAACTGATATTTCACACCTGTAAGTCAGATACTAACACCTGAGAGTATCAATAACTGATATTTCACACCTGTAAGTCAGATACTAACACCTGAGAGGATCAATAACTGATATTTCACACCTGCAAGTCAGATACTAACACCTTACAGGATCAATAATTGATATTTCACACCTGTAAGTCAGATACTAACACCTGAGAGGATCAATAACTGATATTTCACACCTGTAAGTCAGATACTAACACCTGAGAGGATCAATAACTGATATTTCACACCTGTAAATCAGATACTAACACCTAAGAGGATCAATAACTGATATTTACACCTGTAAGTCACATTCTAACACCTGAACCCAAAGCTGGTAAAGAGGATCAATAATTGATATTGAATAAGAGCTGAAAAGATAACACATATATTCTGATGTCTGAGAGTTCAGTAGTAGAAGATCTTGGAACTTTGTTTTCCTGGTTGTTACAGATTTGTCCCAGTTCTCAGTTGGTTCTGGAGGTTCTGGTTCATCTGCGGTGGTGAATCAGGCTGTAATGATGCTGATGTTGGACCTGCTGGTGCTGGTCCAGGTCCAGGTCCTGGTCCTGGTCCTGGTTCAGATGGGGTTAGTGATGGGGGTTTGTGTCCCAGGTCTGCAGTCATTCAGGCTGGTGATGTTGCTCTGTTTCAGGTATCATGGTAGGCTTGTTCCGGTCCTGAGGGCCCCAGGGAGGCTTGTTCCGGTCCTGAGGGCCCCAGGGAGGCTTGGGCCGGCCGGGTTCCCCTGAATGCTGAAGGTGTTGAGCAGGAGACTCAGACCCTGGGGTCCCTACACTCATACAAATATCTGGCTGGATCTACTTAATAAAAAAACAAGTAAACTTTTTGCATGAGATTATGTAAATCAAGAAATACTAGTCTTAGTTTAAACTACATATTTTTTTATGTAAATAATACATTTTGCAAGTACAGTCAACTTAATTGTGTTAAGTTTACTTTATTTATATATCAACTTTTTTGCATACACAGGTCCATATAAAACATAATACAATATAAAACGTATAAAAAAAGAAATACAAAAATATTAAATATTCAATTTATAAAACATACAAGCTATTGCACCAATGCCACCTTAGCCTAGAGGTGAATCTATAGCAGCTTTTCAATGGGCTGACTAAAGCTTCAATTATGTGGTTCTCTGATTTGTCCAATCGACACATAAAACCAAACATCAACTGTCTTAAGAGCCTCACAAGTTGGCACTCTGTTGGACACAAACAATTGACTGGCCATATGCCACCTAGGAACACGCAGCAGCAACCTAAGTGCATCATTGTATGCTACCTTGAGCCTCTGCATGCTCTTTTTCTTAAAGTTAGACCACAGGTGAGCAGTATATATCGGTGTGATGTAGGTTCGAAACAGGGAACACTTCACAGAGTCAGAACACATATAAAACTTCCTGATAAGCACTTTAGCTTGAGAATGCATTTTACAGCGCTGTCGATACAAGTCTTTGTCATCCGTCCAGTCATCAGAAATGACATGACCTAGATATTTAATTTCCTCACATACATCAAGGGGGCTGTCTGCCAAATAAAAAGTGGGAAAAGTTGATTTCCTGTCCCCAACACTTCTAACTATCATTATGTGGCTTTTCTTAGCGTTATACTTTACATCATGATCAAGGCCATACTGAGAGCACCTTCAACGTCTGCTGCAGCCCAGAACTATATGGACAAAGCAGTACCAAGTCGTCCGCGTACATAAGATGATTAACAATAGTGTTACCCACAAGACAACCAGTTTTTAACCTGTCCAATTGATTTGATAATCCATCGATATAAACATTATAAAAAAGGGGACAAAATTCCGCCTTGCCGCATTCCGTTACTAACACAAAATGGAGCAGATACCACATTGGCCCATTTTACTTTAACATTTGATGGGCATACCAAAAACACTAAAATTCTCACCAAGAATTTAGGAACACCTCTATCTAACAATTTAACAAATAATTTTTCATGATTAATACGATCAAAAGCCTTTGACGCATCAATAAAACATAAAAATACAGATGTGTTTAGGCTTGTATACTTAAATACAATCTCTTTAAGAGCATATATACAGAGGTCAGTTCCATGTTTTCTTTTAAATCCAAACTGGTTGTCAGAAGTAAGAACATACATTTCTAACTTTGTTAAAAGTATTCTCTCCAGTACTTTAGACAAGATGCTGGCCAATGCAATAGGATGATAATTATCAATACTACTGAGCTTACCAGCCTTGTCTTTAAGCACAGGCACTAACTCTACAGACATGATAGAATTGGGCAGGACCCCATGAACCAGACAAGCAGTAAACCACATGGAAAGCAAAGGAAAGAGCTTAAAGCTGGCATTTTTTAAATGTTCTGCAGTAATGCAGTCCATGCCACAAGCTTTGTTGTTATCCAACATGTTAGTGGCATCATAGACATCTGCTGCCCTAACTATCACATCTGCAAAGAGACCAGTATGTTCATGATTGATACTAACTACGTTACCTTTAACACAATTAAAAAGGTTACAGTAATGCTCACGCCATAGCTCAGCTATTTTTTCTGGGCTACTAACACCTTCAATCACAGACGGTAGAGGAGTTTTGTTGTTATTCATGACTTTAACCTCTTTCCAGAAGTCAGTAAGGCTGTTATTCTGTAGTTTTCTGGCAAGTGAGTCTGCCCTCATTGTATTTTCATTTTTCTTAATAAAACGGAGTGCATATTTAAATCTAGCATTGGTGCGTTTTTTGATATCCAACAATTCCCCCTGTCTAGGCCTACCTGCCTCTGACCAGAGTCTAAAAGCCCTCCTTGCCTCCGCATACTGCTCAGCCACAAACTCATTCCACCCAGGTCTGATGTTAGGTACCTTACATTTACTTTTACAAAAGGGTTCACTGGAGGCAGTGAGACATTTCACAATATCGTCATACATTGCACAGAGTTTGTCAGCATGTTCTTATGTATTTGTGTATTTATCAAAATTAAGTTGACTTTACTTGCAAATGAATTTTGTACAAACTAAAAATGAATAGTTTATACAAACACTAGTATGGAAGCATATGAGGGACTATATTCAAATTAAAATGCATTTGCGGAAATCCCTTTTCATTTTAAGAATGTGCCCGCATTATTTGAGTCAAAAATGAAATTGATAATATATAATCCGATTTGCATTTTAATTTTCGTATTCAACACTGCTTATTCTTGTACTTAATTCAAATTAAAAAGAAAAAGACGTTTGAGATTTAATTTTCAAATCATGCCTCAGCAAATAGTTCACAATATTCAATTTTAAATCTAAAATTTGAAAATTAAAATGCATTTGCAGAAATGCTTTTTCATTTTAAGAATGTAGCTGCATTATTTGAGTCAAAAATAAAATTGATAATATATAATACGAATTGCATTTTAATTTTCGTATTCAACACTGCTCATTCTTGTACTTAATTCAAATTAAAAAGAAAAAGACGTTTGAGATTTAATTTTCAAATCATGCCTCAGCAAATAGTTCACAATATTCAATTTTAAATGTAAAATTTGAAAATTAAAATGCATTTGCAGAAATGCTTTTTCATTTTAAGAATGTAGCTGCATTATTTGAGTCTAAACTAAAATTGATAATATATAATCCGAATTGCATTTTAATTTTATTCTTTACGCTGCACATTTTATGTCATAATCAAAAAGAAAACAAAGAAGACATTGCTTTTTCTTTTTCATGCTCTGCCCGCAAAAAGTGTACAATATTCAAAATGAATTCGCAATCCCAGCGGCGCAGGAGAGTGACGTCACGGCTTCTCCTGTTCTCCAGCTGCAGCCCAGAAACCCTGGAAACTGCTCATGTTTTTTAAGGTGACATCGTATTTTGCCGATTTCCCAAAGTCTGTTAGAAAAGGTCTGATTTCCTACAACTCTAACAGAGTTCTAGATGTCAACATGAGACACAGACAGCAGCGTTTCTCTACACGGAGCGTTGGTGCCGGGCTGACTCCTCCTATTCAGACACGTGTGTTTGTTTACAACCTATGGAGCACGAAATGCAAAGAGGAGCAACGTCGACCGACAAGGTACAGTAATATTACCGGATTTTGCCACAAAAATGACTTTATTAGCATTTTCGCTTGTTTTTAGCATAATGTTTGCATGTTGAGCATGTTATTTTATAAAGAAATGTTGGCTTGATGTGTGCAGATCACATCTAACTTACATCACTGCATTTACAATCGAGAGGGTAATTTATTACTTGCAGGTAGACGTGTTTCTAAGGGTCAAAAAATAAGGTTTGGCTGTGGAAAGACAATTACAAAGGCAACTCTCTGGCGTAACATTTATTTATTTGTTAGCTGGGTTAGATAACTCATGTCATCCAGGAAATCTCGTAATGCAATCTCGTACAATAACATAAAATATCAAATAAATGCTTTATGTGTAGGATAACCTCAAAGCCCTGACTCCACCACAGATGAAAACCTTTCTGGGGCAGGTCGTGACCAGGCTGCCAGGCCTGGTGTTTGATGTGATGGCGTTACTTGAGCGTCCAAGTCCAGGTGGTCCAGATGAACCCCAGCTGCACAAACTGCAGGGACATGCCCACAGACCTGGAGAAGCTCTGCAGAAGTAATCATATGGCACACATGCAGTATTTTATATTAGAAGATGGGGTTTTGTGGCCGGCCCGGGCTGCCTGGAACAACATCTTCGCCACGATGACCACCAGAAGCCTGGAGTGGAGCTGAGAGTTGCGGCATGCGGAAGGAAATCAGGTTGTCATCCCAAGCTGTGTAGTTTGGGTCAGGAAACCTATCTGTAATCTTCCAAACAACCAGTACACCGGATTTCTTTTGCACTGGCTGGTGTGAATAACAGTGTTTAGCTGGGTTACACTTTCAATGTAAATAGTTTTTATTTTTATACATTTTATTATGTACAAATCAGAAATGTTGAGTTCTGTCCTTGTTTACAGAATAAAAAATATATATATCTTTCCGATTCCGAATTATATTCATTGTGAAAAACACCAAATGCAGAGAATCTCCCAGAGATTTTGATTCAAGTGAGAAGTTATGAGAAAATAGGTTATGATAATCAGATCATTTGCAATTACAGCTACATTTATTTAGGGATTGTGACAAGACATGAACAAGAAATTATGTCAGTGAATTATTTTACTCTGTCCTGAAATCCTGGAGCTTTGCTCCCGAGTATTGAGACAGATATAACAACAGGCAATCAAAGTTTTAGCTGTCATCACGAGGACCTGCATCTCCACGTGACACCTTAGTTTTTACCAGTCCATGTGTAGGAGGTGGCTGTGATATGGCAGCAGACTCAGGGGCCTTGGATCTCCAGGCCTCAGACTGTCTCCTGGGAAGGCCCTTTCCACTCTGAAGCCTCTTTGAAAGAGTGGCCTTCTGTAGTTCAGGGATGTACAGTAGCCATAGTCCTTTTTCTCTTTCAGGGTATACACACTTCAGCTCTTCATGTTTTTATTGTAGAACCATCGGTAACTTGGGAAAAAACAACAACATAATTTAAAACAATTTCACAACGAGATATGGTAACAGTGCTAAGAATCTATTCGGGTGTCAGACAAATGATATAAAAAACCCCAACAACTTACATCTTGTGTCCCATCACGGTTTCGTGCAGGAAGGCGGCGGTTGTAACCAAGTGTTACAAGCAATGTCTGAGCTGTGTATACAGGTGGGCTAAAGCCAAAATGCTTTCCTGCAAACATCAGGATGTGATTTTGGAAGTTCTCGAAGTCTGAAGTTGTCCTGTTAGTTGAGAAAAAAACAACAGCTCTGTTACTGTCACATTACTCACTTTTATATCATATAGTGTTAATAGTATTTTATCATTTCAAATAAAATCTGTACTATACATATTACAGTATATGTATATGATATGTATATATCATAATACATATGTACTTTTATACATTTTCTAAATACTTGATATACAACCAATAAGTAAAGCATACCATAAACAAAGGTGAGGAATATATTCCTCATCAGAGCCGTCTCCTTTTCCTGAACCTCTGACCAGGATCATCGATGTCAATGCTGCACGTGAGCATACATAAACACATAAGAATGGAATTACATACCAGTAAAATAAATAGGAGACAATGCACTCAACTGTGTGCTGAATTCCTAATAAAGTATAGCTCAAAAGGATAAAAGGAACAGCAATTCCAAGTGTAAAAATATATTTATCTTGCTATGTTGGCAGCCAGGAAATGTATAACCTTCAATTGGAAAGAATCTAAACCCCCAGTATTAGCCCATTGGTGGAACGAACTCTCAAGCTACCTTACACTTGATGATATTTACTACAAGAGGAAAGGCAAATCCTCAGACTTTTTAAAAATATGGCAATCTCATACAGAATTTGATTTTAAGAAATCCGTAGGTAATTGTAAGGCATAGTGACAATGATAAGACCTGAGTGTAATGGTTTGTATTGTTTTGTTGTCGTGTTTGTTTTAAGTGGGGTTTTCCCACCGTTTATGTCTGTTTTGTTTTGTTAGGTTTTTTTGGTTTTGTTTTCGTTGTGTTTTGAGGGTATATATTTGGATATCATTTTGGTTCTTTAACGGACCAGCCCCAACTTAGGATAAGAAAGTAATGACATTAAGTGTTTCCTACTTTTTTTTTTTTTTTTTTTTTTTATAAGTCCCCTTCATCAAGAAGTAGGTAGGAATATTATTTAACTATTTAATTATTATTTCAGAGTCATTGATAGAACAGATAGGGTAGTACTATCTGGTATTCTCAATTAGTGCATTGAGTAGAATTTTTGGTTAGTATATTTGGCATGATTATAGCACTATGAAATATGTTTTGGTATGTATGGACTTTGACTTTTTTTTTTTTGGAAATTGAGTTGTGGGGGTTTGTGTTCTATGTATTTAAGGTATACCCCTCTTTTTGTGGCTGAAAATATAAAAATACAATTAAAAAAAAAATATATATATATATATATATATATATATATATATATATATATATATATATATATATATATATATATATATATATATTTATGGTCACACGTTTTCGTATCCCCCTTCTTCAGTGTGTTTCTGGCAAACAATTCAAGGCATTCGCAGGTACATTTAATTTTGAATCAACCACAAGATGAAGCGTACCTGAAATCTAGGCTCAAAACTAGAGGTGACCGAGCTTTTGCGGTGGCCGGCCCTAAGCTGTGGAATAGTTTGCCACTAAATGTTAGATCTGCCCAGACCCTAGTGGTTTTTAAGTCTTCTTTGAAAACTTATTTATTTTCTTTGGCTTTTAGTGTGTGACAACTTAGTTCCCCACATCTGTGTGAAGTGATTGTGCACTGTATGTGTACTGTTATGTTTTTTATTACTATTTTATTGATAATTTTAGTATGTTAGTGATTTTATTGTTTCTACACTGTGTACTGTGTTTTTCTTTTGGTATTGTTTTATTTTCTTGTATGCTGTACAGCACTTTGGTCGACCTCGGTCGTTTTTAAATGTGCTTTATAAATAAAATTGACATTGACATTGACATTGACATTGCAAGTGCCTTGAATACTTTGCCAATTACACACGAGTAAAACAAAACAAGACAAAAAGACTCACAAACATTCACTTACATTGTTTTTCTCAAATAATTGATCTCCTCCTCATCTGGAGACTCATGCTGCTCCTCAGCAGTCATTTTCAGGAAATGCATGCTATAACCAGGACCAAAACATACAATTTAGATTAGAGTAAATATTTAGCCATAAAAATGTACCTGGACTCTAAAACATTTTCTGGCTCCTCAGTCAGTGGTATGCCTGTATGTGCTCTCCAAATTCAGAAAACAATAATAATCACATCTGACCATGCAATGAAGTGTACTTTTGAGAAGTGACAACTTTACTGTATGAAAAAATACCGTTGACGGTCAGACTGTCACGCTGGACAACGACAGGGGTAGAATTTCTGCGTGTCCTTGCCTGGACTTGATGCAACTCGTCTATGTACAAAGCTGGAATAAATAAATAACATGCTCAACATGCAAACATTATGCTAAAAACAAGCAAACATGCTAGTAAAGTCATTTTTGTGGCAAAATCCGGTAATATTACTGTACCTTGTCGGTCGACGTTGCTCCTCTTTGCATTTCGTGCTCCATAGGTTGTAAACAAACACACGTGTCTGAATAGGAGGAGTCAGCCCGGCACCAACGCTCCGTGTAGAGAAACGCTGCTGTCTGTGTCTCATGTTGACATCTAGAACTCTGTTAGAGTTGTAGGAAATCAGACCTTTTCTAACAGACTTTGGGAAATCGGCAAAATACGATGTCACCTTAAAAAACGTGAGCATTTTCCAGGGTTTCTGGGCTGCAGCTGGAGAACAGGAGAAGCCGTGACGTCACTCTCCTGCGCCGCTGGGATTGCGAATTCATTTTGAATATTGTACACTTTTTTGCGGGCAGAGCATGAAAAAGAAAAAGCAATGTCTTCTTTGTTTTCTTTTTGATTATGACATAAAAATGTGCAGCGTAAAGAATAAAATTAAAATGCAATTCGGATTATATATTATCAATTTTATTTTTGACTCAAATAATGCAGCTACATTCTTAAAATGAAAAAGCATTTCTGCAAATGCATTTTAATTTTCAAATTTTAGATTTAAAACTGAATATTGTGAACTATTTGCTGAGGCATGATTTGAAAATTAAATCTCAAACGTGTTTTTCTTTTTAATTTGAATTAAGTACAAGAATAAGCAGTGTTGAATACGAAAATTAAAATGCAATTCGGATTATATATTATCAATTTTATTTTTGACTCAAATAATGCAGCTACATTCTTAAAATGAAAAAGCATTTCTGCAAATGCATTTTAATTTTCAAATTTTAGATTTAAAATTGAATATTGTGAACTATTTGCTGAGGCATGATTTGAAAATGAAATCTCAAACGTCTTTTTCTTTTTAATTTGAATTAAGTACAAGAATGAGCAGTGTTGAATACGAAAATTAAAATGCAATTCGGATTATATATTATCAATTTTATTTTTGACTCAAATAATGCAGCTACATTCTTAAAATGAAAAAGCATTTCTGCAAATGCATTTTAATTTTCAAATTTTAGATTTAAAATTGAATATTGTGAACTATTTGCTGAGGCATGATTTGAAAATTAAATCTCAAACGTCTTTTTCTTTTTAATTTGAATTAAGTACAAGAATAAGCAGTGTTGAATACGAAAATTAAAATGCAAATCGGATTATATATTATCAATTTCATTTTTGACTCAAATAATGCGGGCACATTCTTAAAATGAAAAAGCATTTCCGCAAATGCATTTTAATTTGAATATAGTCCCTCATATGCTTCCATACACTAGTCTTTCTTGATCTACATAAAAATCTCATGAGAAAAAGTCGCCTTAAGTTTTTTAAAGTAGATCAAGCCAGATATTTTTTATTGTGGTTTTTCTACTTAAACAAATAAAACATGTTTCATCTAAACGTTGGTCAATCTGCCCAATAGATTAAACTGTTAAAGGAAAAGTAAATATGTAGTTTTTGTGTAAATGTAAAGATTACTGGGATTAATTACAGAAAAACTGCTGGTTCAGGAAAAAATGCACAATGTCTTGTTTTTTGAACAAATGCAGATTCATTTCAAAACTAGATGTTTTCATGTAAAGCAACAAACTTCATTTTTAACTGTTAGTATCACAGATTTAAATATGCTTTATTATATCTGGGTATATATATATATATATATATATATATATATATATATATATATATATATATATATATATATATATATATATATATATATATATATATATATATATATATACCTGGGTGTTGATCCAGGGAGAGGAGCTTCTCAGACCTGTGTGGTTCGGCTGTTGCATAACGAGCTGTAATCCATGAAAACTGATGAAAACCCTCCGCACAAACGAGTCCTTGTTCATTAAAAGTCTGATGTCATCACTTTGGACTGTTATGGATTGTTCTGTTCTGTTCTGTTCTGTTCTGGACTGTTCTGGACTTTTGGACTGTTGATGTGGGTCAGGACTCTTCTGTCAAAGCACTTTATTCTGCATGAGAGCAGCAGGTCACGGTGCTGTTCCTGGGGGGGGTCATGGTGGTGAACCTTCAATCAATCAATCAGTCAAACTTTATTGTCACATCATATTACTCAGTAACATGGGTAAAAAACTTGTTTGCGCAGGCTCATCATCATTTGCAGTTAAAAGATAGACATACAAACAAAGTGCATAGTGCATGAATAAAAGCATAAAAACAGTATGTGGAATAAGAGGATAGAAAAACAAATAAATAAATAGTCTTGGGCTTCTATATGTGATATAAAAAATCTTCAGTTCAGTCTTTCACAAGAACTAAGTCTTGTTCAGTAGTCTGTTTGCTGACAGATAAAAACTGTTCAGGAATCTGGTGGTGCTGCTTTTTATGCACCGGTACCGTTTGCCCGGCCGTGGGTGCGGCAGTGGCTGGAACAGGCTATGGCTGGGGTGATGGATGTCCCGGATAATCTTGTGGGCCTTAGCCACACAACGTCTGTCGTGAAGATCCTGGAGAGGTGGAAGCTCCCCTCCCACGATGCTGTGCTGTTCGCACCGCCCTCTGCAGTGCTTTCTTTTCTGTAGCGGTGCAGTTTCCAAACCAGGCCGTGGTGCCGCTCATCAGGATGCTCTCGATGGTGCTTGTATAGAAAGCCCTGAGGATCCGGGGCGACTTTGAACCTCTTCAGACGCCTCAGGCAGTAGAGCCGTTGTTGGGCCTTTTTCACCACTTTTGTGGTGTGTGTAGCCACTTCAGGTCCCTTGATATATAGATTCCGAGGAACTTGAAGTCTTTGACCTGCTCCACAGCAGCCCCATTTATGATAACAGGTGCGTACTCTCTCTCTGATCTCCTGAAGTCCACGATCAGCTCCTTGGTCTTGCTCACGTTTAAAGCCAGGCTGTTGTCTCGACACCACTGTGTCAGTGACCCGACCTCTGCCCTGTAGGCCGACTCGTCATCGTCATCAATCAAGCTTATGACTGTCGTGTCATCCGCATATTTGATGACGACGTTGGAGCTGTGTGTGGCTGTACAGTCATATGTGTACAGTGAGGAGAGGGCTCAGGACGCAGCCCTGGGGGGCTCCTGTGTTGAGGGTTAGGGGGTCCAGGACCAGTCCCTGGGGGGCTCAGGACGCACCCCTGGGTGATGTTATGTTGCCCATCCTCACCCCTTGACGGCGGTCAGACAGGAAGTTGAGTGTCCAACTGCACATGTTCGGGTGCAGGCCGAGGTCCCTCAGCTTTGTGTCCAGTCTGGTTGGTATGATGGTGTTGAAGGCGGAACTGTAATCCACAAAAAGCATCCGTACACATCTATTCTTCCCCCTCGTGTCCAGGTGGGAGAGTACAGAATGTACGGCCAAGGCAACTGCGTCGTCAGTTGATCGGTTCTGACGATAGGCGAATTGCCAGGGATCCAGCGTGGCAGGCAGTGCAGAGCAGATGTCGTCTCTCACCAATCTATCGAAGCACTTTCTGACAATCGGTGTTAGAGCGACAGGTCTCCAGTCATTGAGGCATGCCACCTTAAGAGTAAGATGAAGAGCTGAGGGAACTCTCTGGGGAGGTAGTAGGGGCGCAGAGAAACAGCCAGAAGATCGATGTCCGCAGTGCACAGCTTCTCCCTCACAGTGACTGTAGAGCACCAGTTGTTGTTTACATACAGACACACGCCGCCGCCATGTTGTTTCCCGGTGCGTTCATTGTCTCTGACCAGACGAATGGGTGCTGAAAAGCCGTCTATGTGCAGCATGCCGTCGTGATCGCTGTTATTAAGCCATGATTCAGTGCCTGAACAGAAGCAGTTCTGAACTCGTGCAGATGGTTCACACAAGCCTGCAGCTCGTCCAGTTTGTTGCGGAGAGACCGCACGTTGGCCAGGATAATGGACGGGAGTGCTCTTTGTTTGTGCGTCTCCCATTTAAGTCTCGCTCTCAGTCCACCCTTCTTTAAACCCCTCCTGTTTACCTTGGGTAGAGTTTTGCAGACAGAGATGTACTGGTTATTGGGGTATCCACGGAGTATAATCACAGGAAAGTAATCTGTCGGAGCGGGACTGAAAGTCCGGAGTTCAGGCTGCAGCTGCAGCTGGATGAGAAAGTCTCTGCTGTAATTGAGCCGCGGCGCCATGTCGGGTGCGAGAAAAAAAAAAAAAACACAGGTAGCGTCGCAGAGAAATATTCCCAAAAAAAGTGCCGGATGGTCGGCGAAAAGACAAACACAAACACACCAAAAAGAGGAAAAAAAGAGCATAAAGGAACGTAAATCTGCTCAGCTGTCCGGCCGGTCGACCACACGGGCAGCGACCCGGAACCGGAAAGCAAAAAAAAAAAAATGTTATAAAAAAAAAGTTTATTAAGTGTGTATGTTTCCTAACCTCCTAGGAGGAAGTTCCTAGGAACTACAGGGGTTTATGAAGTGTGTATGTTTCCTAGGAGGAGGTTCCTAGGCCACACCGGGGTCCAGGAGTTCCTACAGGATGCCAGGATGTGCTGCTGCCCCCTGTTGGAGTGGAACTGTTCCTAGGAACTACCGGGGTTTATTATAATGTTTCCTAGGAGGAGGTTCCTAGGGTGTATTAAGTGTGTATGTTTCCTTACCTCCTAGGAGAAGGTTCCTAGGCCACACCGGGGTCCAGGAGGCCCTACAGGATGCCAGGATGGCGTCGCTGCTGCCCCCTGTTGGAGTGGAACTGTTCCGACGCTTCACGCCGGCGTCTCTGGAGGAAATCCAGCGCCGACACGACGCCGAGGAGGCGGAGCTTCAGAGGAGGACGGAGAAGAACATCCAGGTGATCAATAATCATTCTGATTGATTACCAGACCTGTATGTTGGTTCTGATTGATTATCAGACCCGTATGTTGGTTCTGATTGATTGATTGATTGATTGATTGATTGATTGATTGATTGATTGATTGATTGATTGATTGATTGATTGATTGATTGATTGATTGATTGATTGATAGGGGTGTAACGATACACTAATCTCACGATACGGTACGATACACGATATTGAGGTCACGATAACGATACGATATTATAGCAGTATTTTTTTAACAACCTTGAATGAGGAACATATGTGTAGAAAAAATAGTCTTTTATTTGAAAGACACAAAATACAAAACAATGCTGTGCATTTGCTCTATTGTTCCAGTTTGTAATGCTTTATAACTGTTTAAGTTTTAAAGAGAAAGCCAGGACAACCATTTTCCACAAACTGAACTAAAAGTAAAAGGTTTGCATTATGATCTTCAGTTTCATACAAGTACAAATATTTAGACACAAACTGAATAGTCTCATGTATGATTTGACTTTTTTCTTTTCCAGAAATTTAACAACTAAAATTGAATAAATAAATACAAGTAAATAAATACATACAATTTTACATGATAAAAAAGATTGATTCATGCTCACCTTATAAGTGTAAGAGGAGATTTATTGTTGTTAAGGTTATTTTGGTAATTCAGGGTTCATTATTTTATAAATATATTATTTATATTCTGTAAATCAGGGACTATAATTACACTAGTCAGTATATCAGTTGTTAGTATGTTTTAGATTGGGTGGAGTGATGCAGCACTAGGTGGTGTATTGATGTTCTAAAATCCTACACTGTTGAGCGGACAATGAAGTACACGCAAACTCAGCAGAAGTTGTCCTGTGTTTATCCTACTCACCACCCCAAAAAGGTTTAATTTAATAAGGTAAGGCTTAACTCTACACCAGACTTAAATAAGTAAAGGTTCAGAGCTCAAAACGGGACCGCAAAACGGGACTAGTTTCTTCTGCGCGGAGGAAGATTTTGGTCCGCGCGGTCGGATGCGCGTTTCTAGTCAACACAATAGATTAATATTAATAACCCAATATCGATACAGGTTGTCACCTCCACGACACGTTTCGTGACGTTTTTGTATCGCAAAATTTCGTGGCACGATATATTGTTACACCCCTATTGATTGATTGATTGATTGATTGATTGATTGATTGATTGATTGATTGATTGATTGATTGATTGATTGATTGATTGATTGATTGATTATAGATCGCAGAGGAAGACCTTCCTAAACCCGCCAGTGACCTGGAGGCCGGGAAGTCCCTTCCCTTCATCTTCGGAGACCCGCCCCCCGAACTCCTCAACACCCCGTTGGAGGAGCTGGATCCATTCTACCAATCACAGAAGGTCCTTCATTCATCCATTCATCCATTCATCCATTCATTCATTCATCCATTCATCCATTCATTCATCCATTCATTCATTCATTCATTCATTCATTCATGCATTCATTCATCCATTCATCCATTCATTCATTCATTCATTCATTCATTCATCCATTCATTCATTCATCCATTCATCCATTCATTCATTCATTAATTCATACATTCATCCATTCATTCATTACATATCAGAGCTGGATCCCTTCTACCAGTCACAGAAGGTCATTCATTCATTCATTCATTCATTCATTCATTCATTCATTCATTCATTCATTCATTCATTCATACATTCATCCATTCATTCATTACATATCAGAGCTGGATCCCTTCTACCAGTCACAGAAGGTCATTCATCCATTCATTCATTCATCCATTCATTCATTCATTCATTCATTCATTCATTCACTCATTAATTCACTCATTCAGTCATTCATTCATTCATTCATTCATCCATTCATTCATCCATTAATTCATTCATTCATTCATTCATTCATTACATCTCAGAGCTGGATCCCTTCTACCAATCACAGAAGGTCATTCATTCATTCATTTTAGGATTTTAGTAGTAGTGATTGGCTTAAATACAGGATTTTTTAAATAAAAGTCCATCACCCATCGTCACCTGTCTCTCTTATCTATGTCCCTCGCGCAGTATCTCTCCCCTGTGTCTCCACCTGTATCTCACCTGTATCTCACCTGTATCTCACCTGTATCTCACCTGTATCTCCCCTGTATCTCACCTGTATCTCACCTGTATCTCACCTGTATCTCACCTGTATCTCACCTGCATCTTACCTGTATCTCCCCTGCATCTTACCTGTATCTCCCCTGTATCTCACCTGTATCTCACCTGTATCTCACCTGTATCTTACCTGTATCTCCCCTGTATCTCACCTGTATCTCCCCTGTATCTCACCTGTATCTCCCCTGTATCTCACCTGTATCTCACCTGTATCTCACCTGCATCTTACCTGTATCTCACCTGTATCTCCCCTGTATCTCACCTGTATCTCACCTGCATCTTACCTGTATCTCATCTGTATCTCACCTGTATCTCACCTGTATCTCACCTGCATCTTACCTGTATCTCATCTGTATCTCACCTGTATCTCAGAGTCAGAGTCAGAGTCATTTTTATTGTCCCTCTAGGGGAAATTCTTTTAGCAGTCTGGGAAAACAGTCATCATACAAACACAGACATACCAATAAGAACAATTAAAACATTAAAATGTGACATAGTAACCACAATAAATGAGTAAAAGCAAAAGTGCTTTCATCAGTGCAGGCAGAATGATAAAAATATATTAAAAATATTAAAATTTATGCGAGTTGATCATTTTAACAGCGGTTGGTATAAAAGAGAATTTATACCTATTGCTATTGGCGTTGGGAAGCCGATAGCGCCGCCCAGAAGGGAGAGGGACAAACTCTTTTGACAGAGGGTGATCAGGACTGGCCGAGATGTCTTGAGCCTTATTCAGGACTCGACCTTCGTAGATGTCAGTCAGAGAGAGCTGGTACTGGTACTACAACTGGTACTAGAACTGCTGCTGAGTGCCAATGATTTTACTGGCTGCTCTGACAATGTCCTGCATCCTCTTTTTGTTCTGCACTGTCAAGTTGCCATACCACAATACAATACAGAAAGTTAAAATTGATTCAATAAAAGACTTATAAAATAATACCATTAGTGTTTTCTCCACATTAAAAGTGTTCAATCTGCGCAGAAAATAAAGTCTTTGCAGGCCCTTTTTGCAAATGGCAGATGTATTGAAGTCATACTTCCGGTCCTTATCGATGATGGTGCCCAGATATTTATAGCTCTCCACTGTTTCCACCTGTGAGCCCTTGATGGTAATGGGAGGATTTGGGAGAGAAGTACATCTCCTCTTTAAGTCTATTTGCAACTCTTTAGTTTTCAGGACATTTAACTTAAGAAAGTGGTTATCACACCACTTTACAAAGTCCGTTAGAGCCGGTCCATGGCTGAGCTCACCATCCTGGAGAAGACTGATTAGCACTGTATCGTCAGCGAACTTCAAAAGATGCCTGTCTTTATGATGGCTCCTGCAGTCGTTGGTATACAGGATGTACAGTAGAGGGGACAGGACGCACCCCTGTTCAAGAGTTTGCCTGTGATCATATCAGGCGCAGGACTTTTCCTAGGATTACATTTAAGGAACATGGACCTGACAGAAGAAGCACTAATAGGAGGCTGTAAAATCATAGAAGAAGAATTGCTATTCAGTCTATCAGTTAAAACATTGAGTTCCTGAGTAAAATCATGTTCATTGTTAAAACGTAGATAAAAATAATTCAGTCCATTTGCGAGTTCAAAGTCAGAATCAAAACCATCAATAGTGATTGGCTTAAGGTTTTTCTTATCTTGGCCTGTCATGGCCTTCATACCATCCCATACGGCTCTCAGATCATTACTGTGAAACTTTTCCTCTATTTTATCTTTATATTGAAGTTTTGCTTTCTTAATTTCATATCTGACCTCTTTTTTAGCCACCGTCTTGTCCTTTTCATCTCCATGAAGGAAGGCATTGTGTTTCCTATGCAGCACATCCTTTACTGCTTTGTTAATCCAGGACTTGTTGTTTGGAAACACCTTAACCTGTTTGGTGGGGATGATCAGGTTTTTTAAATAGAGAATGTAAGATGATATTACATCAGTCGTCTCATCAAGGTCAGAGGAATCTTTAAAAATTTCCCAGTCAGTGCACTCAAGGGCTCCTTTTAACTCCTCAACAGCGCTCTCATCCACATTTCCACATCTCTGGTGGCAACTTTTCCTCTCTTCAAGAGAGATTTGTAGGTTGGGATGAGGAGAATAATGCTATGATCAGAGGAGCCAAGGGGGCAGGACTGTGGACTTATAGGCACCTTTTACTGTACCATAGCATAGATCAAGTGTTTTGTTGAGTCTGGTGGGGCAAGAGATGTACTGGTGAAAGTTATTCAGAGAATTCAAATTGCACTGATTAAAATCACCCAGAATAAAACAAGGAGCATCAGGGGAAAGTGACTGGAGCTTATGTGTGACATTTCTTATAACTGTTACAGCGTTTTTTACGTTGGCCTTAGGGTGGATGTACACGACTGTGATAAATATTTGGGGAAATTCCCGGGGGAGATAAAAGGGGCGCAGGGATACCGACAGCAGCTCTATGTCTGCAGTACACACAGTTTCTCTGACGGTGATGTGTTTGCACCACCGTTGGTTGACGTAGATGCAGACTCCACCCCCTTGGGATTTCCCAGTGACAGCGGAGTCCCTGTCAAGCCTCACTGGCGCTCCGAACCCGGTGACAGTTAAGTCGGTGTCGGTATACTCTGGAGTAAGCCATGTTTCCGTGAAGGCCATGACGCAGGCCTCTCTGAACTGCTCCAGATGAATGACGCTGGCTTGGATCTCGTCCATCTTGTTCCGTAGAGACTGGGCATTGCAGAGCAGCATCACGGGAGGGGGATGCGGCGGAGTGACAGCCGCTTCAGTCTCTGTCTGACACCGCCACGTCTTCCCCGCTTCCGTACTTTATGTACTTTATCATCCCATTTAGGCTTATTAATGTTCTCCCAAAGGAGCTCGGCGATTGACTGATCCACCGAGCTCAGGTCCATGCAAGTATGGGACTTTTGATCCCTCAGTTTCAGTAAAAAGTCCCGAGAGTACTGAAGCCTTTCTGTGTGAGCGTGACGTGGCTCAAACAAAGCCTGAGCCACGACAAACAAAGTCCATACAAAAATAAAAAATAGCAGCTCCATTGTAGGATAGACTTAAACTTTTGTTTTTTTTTAAATCGAATGATGAAGCAAAGAAGATCATACTCAGAATATCGGTTACTTGCACGAGACACTTAGTGACATTAAACATCCAACAGACAAACAGACCCAACTGCGTGTCGCTACTGGCGCAGCGCCATGTTTCCTACCTCTCTCCCCTGTATCTCCCCTGTATCTCCCCTGTATCTCACCTGTATCTCACCTGTGTCTCACCTTTCTCTCACCTGTGTCTCACCTGTATCTCCCCTGTATCTCACCTGTCTCACCTGTATCTCACCTGTATCTCCCCTGTATCTCACCTGTCTCACCTGTATCTCACCTGTGTCTCACCTGTATCTCACCTGTATCTCACCTGTCTCACCTGTATCTCACCTGTGTCTCACCTGTATCTCACCTGTCTCCACCTGTGTCTCACCCTCTCACCTGTGTCTCACCTGTCTCTCCACCTGTCTCCACCGGTGTCTCCACCTGTATCTCACCTGTGTCTCACCCTCTCACCTGTGTCTCCACAGACGTTCATCGTGCTCAGTAAGGGGAACGTCCTCTACAGGTTTAACGCTGATCCGGCCGTTTACCTGCTGGATCCATTCAGCCGTCTGAGACAGGCCGCCATCCGGATCCTCATCCATTCATATCCTTCATGCTGTCACTCTCATGTGTCTGATGTTGCTGCTCATCCATTCATATCCTTCATGCTGTCACTCTCATGTGTCTGGTGTTGCTGCTCATCCATTCATATCCTTCATGCTGTCACTCTCATGTGTCTGGTGTTGCTGCTCATCCATTCATATCCTTCATGCTGTCACTCTGCTCATCCATTCATATCCTTCATGCTGTCACTCTGTTCATCCATTCATATCCTTCATGCTGTCACTCTCATGTGTCTGATGTTGCTGATCATCCATTCATATCCTTCATGCTCTCACTCTGCTGCTTGTAACACTTGTAACAGCAGCTTTATTCATATTCAGCCTGCGTTGTAATTAATGAAACTGAAATCCTTCAAGTATCGGACACAACATTTCTGGTGTCTCATCTACTAAATCAAGTATTCTCTCTGGAGTTCCACAGGGATCGATATTGGGCCCTTTACTGTTTCTAATTGACATTAATGACTGACCTGTGTCTTTAATAACCTTCTCTTTAATAAACTTATCCCCTAACCCTAACCCTAACCAGACTGTTCATGATGACTGTCTCACTGTCTCTCATCACATGAGTGTAAATCATGAATTATCAACTGATTCTAATTGGTTCCAGATCAATAAGCTAACTCTAAGGGCCAAATCCACAAAAGGATTGCGCAGCTTTTTTTTAGGGGCCGCTAAACTGGTGCATATGACACAAAAAGAGAGCGTCTAATTCCCAAAGCACCCGCAAAGGGCGAATTGCACCACAAACTGCGCTGCCACGCAAATAGTGTCATGGTGCGCCTGTGCCATTTGCATGCATGCAAATTAGGTAATATTCATACATTCGGCGCAAAATTGCCCCCTTTCTATGCAAATAAACCTCATTGCAAAAACCGTCTAATTCACAAAGGCCAGCGCTATTTGCCACACGCAAAAATAGTGGAGCAAATACCGTCTTTTTGAAGCGTGTATTAACTGCGCGTAAACTCACTCCTCAAGGCTGATTTACGGTTCCGCGTTACACCAACGCAGAGATTACGGCGTAAGGTACGCGGCGACCCGCACCGTACGGCACACGTCGCCGCGTACCTTACACCGTAGGCTCTGCGTCGATTTAACGCAGAACCATAATTCCGGCTTCACTCCCCCTCTGTCTCTGTTTCTCTCTCTCTTCAATATCATTCAAGCCTGTGTGATACTGAATGATATTAAGGGTGAAATCTACATTCAGACATGACTGTAGACAGTCAGATCAAGTGGGGTTGTGGACTTATCTCGGATTTAAAAATAAAAATAACAGGACGGAGTTCAGGATTCATCCATACATAAGGGGCTGCTTTATTACAAACAATTCCACCATATAAACATATAAATGTAGAATGTGTGTGTTTAACAGCTGACCTGTAGGTGTGTGTAGCAAAACACAGAACATGAATTACCGTCAGCTCCTGATCTGATCTCGATCCGGTGTTAATGAAGTTACTGCAAAACTTTATGGGCGTGTTTGCGCCGGCATATCATTAGAGCAAAATCTTTTGTGAATAGGACATTAAAGCGGGGCAAATTGCGGGCGCAAATTGCGGGCGCAAATGCGGCGCAATTTACAGCGCTATTTGCGGGCGCAATCTATTCTTTGTGGATTTGGCCCTAAATGTAAAGAAATCTACTTTATGATCTTCTGCAACAAAAATAAACCTTATGCAAAAGAAGAAGCTAAAATATGAATTAACGGAACTGAAATCCTTCAAGTATCACACACAAAGTTTCTGGGTGTTGTTTTGGATGAAGGTCTAAATTGGAATAATAATTTTAATCAAGTTTGCAAAAGATCAATGAAAATGCTCGGCATAATCCATCCG
Organism: Cololabis saira; assembly: GCF_033807715.1. Lineage (NCBI taxonomy): Eukaryota > Metazoa > Chordata > Actinopteri > Beloniformes > Belonidae > Cololabis > Cololabis saira. Next base: position 360,825 of record NC_084607.1, read on the forward strand.
TCTGTTCACTGGACTGTGTTATAGTTTCCTGTTTCCAGATATGAATTACTGCAATATTGTCTGGTCTGCAACTAATCCAACCTTTCTCAACAAATTACTGATAATCCAAAAAAGATTCTTTAGAATGATCTCAGCCTGGTATACGGAGTATTACGACTTTATTCTCATAATATTACGAATTTATTCTCGTAATGTTACGACTTTATTCTCATAATTTTACAACTTTATTCTCATAATGTTACGACTTTATTCTCGGAGTATTACGACTTTATTCTCATAATATTACGAATTTATTCTCGTAATGTTACGACTTTATTCTCATAATTTTACAACTTTATTCTCATAATGTTACGACTTTATTCTCGGAATATTACGACTTTATTCTCATAATGTTACAACTTTATTCTCATAATGTTACAACTTTATTCTCATAATATTACGACTTTATTCTCGTAATATTACAACTTTATTCTCATAATGTTACAACTTTATTCTCATAATATTACGACTTTATTCTCGTAATATTACGACTTTATTCTCATAATGTTACGAATTTATTCTCATAATATTACGACTTTATTCTCGCAACATTATGACTTGACTATGAATTTTTCTACTTTCTTTCTCATATTATTATGACAATTTTTTTTGTCTTAGTTTGGCCCTAATACTCATCGTAGGTGGACACCAACCATCTCCACCTCTTTTTATGAAATATTCACTATTACTCTTTATAAACTTCATGTTTTTCACCCATACTTGTTTGTGCAGAAGTTTATCAATAGAAAACAAGATCTTCCTGACACTTTCCAGCAGTTTTTTACTTTTTCATCTGATTTTAATTCATATCCAACTAGACTCATTGTTAATCTTTTGTGTATTGTTAAACCTTTACCATTCTGTGGTTATCAGTTTAATTTTAAAGGTGATTGGTGAAGGTTTGTGATTGTATTCAAAAAAAATTATTGTTTTACTGGGTGAAATGTTCCTTCCATCCTGAGAGTAGCCAGTGAATAATGTGTTCAGAAAAAGGAAAGAAAAACATCCGACCTCTCTGACAGCTTTAATCCTGTAAAAACTCTGACCAATCTGTTTTTTGCGGTCTGAGTGGCACGGATCGGCCAGAGGATCAGAGGATTGGCAGGAAGGGAAAGAACCAATCAGATGCCTTCATTTTAAGTCCCATCCACGCCCCCCCCCCCCCCTGTCCCATTCGAGCTCTCGCTTCCAGCCCCCCGTGTCCACTTCCCACGGATCGTCCTGGGCTCACAGTGTCCCAGTGTAACCCCCCTCCCTCCCCTCTGCCACAGAGCCCAGTATGTAGTTATTATCTAGTTATTTCCAGAGCGGGTCGGTCCCGCTGTGTGTGAGAGCGGGGAGCAGAGCGGTCCGGGCTGCTGCTGCAGGACTCTCCGCCCAGCAGCAGCAGCCCGCGGGGACACGAGCAGCCGCACTGAACAGCCGCAGCAGCTCCAGCTCGGAAGCACGGAGTGGGGGTCCGTGGGGATGGAGGCGTCTCCATCCCGGCGAGGACGTAGAGCCCCCGTGCGGCTGGCGGTGCGGCTGGCGGTGCGGCTGGCGGTGCGGCTGGCGGTGCGCTGCGGTGCTGTGCAGGCTCTATTGCCACGGCTACGGCATAGGGTACGCGGCGACGCGCACCATTCTGCGTTGGTGTAACGCGGAACCATCAATCAGCCTTCAGTGTGTGCTCTGTGTGCTGACGTCGGGTTCCTCCGCCGAGACACAACTTTTGCGGTATGCGTTCATTGTTGTGTCTAAAAATGATGCGCAGTGCCCACCCAATCACAAACGGTACAGATATTCTGTGATATTTTTTTATATTTATAAAAAAATAAAGGATCCCCATAACTTTGATTGGGTGGGCAGGACGCACGTTTGGGTAGGCACAGCCCCCCCCCCCCCCCCCCCCCCTAAAACCGGCCTCGCTTATAGGTGAATGAGACATGGGGTAGTTTTGTCCAAAATGTTCTGGAAAACTCCACTCCTGCAAATGCACGTTCCCCAAAGTGTGTGGGGGCGGGGCTTAGATGAGGGGCGTGGTTTAGATTAGGGGGCGTGGCTTAGATGAGGGGGCGGGGGCTTAGAGGAGTTGCCACTTTCAAATCTTGCTAGCTCTCCAAATTCAGGGACTATACCTTTAAAGGTAGATACAAAACTCTGGAATGTACGGAAGAGAATCAGGGCCATGCAGGAGAAAAAGTATTTGAGAGGGGAAGATTTTTTTTATTGTGCACTTAGAGAAAAAAGTCGAATTGCCGAGAAAAAAGTCGAAATGTCGAGATTAATGTTAAAATACAATTTCAAGAATAAAGTCGAAATTTCGTCAATAAAGTCGAAATTTTGCCTTTTTTCTCAACATTTCAACTTTATTCGCAAAATTTTACATTAGTACATCAATATCAATATTTCGAGTTTTTTCTCGTTATTTTGACTTTTTTTCTCGACGTTTCGACTTTTTTCTTGAAGTGCATAATGAAAAAACATCTTCCTCCACTAAAGTATTATTTTTATTTTTATTCTCTTCCGTGGAATGACTTGATTGTGTCGCTGAAGTCAACATTATCTTTTACCTCCTTCAAAAAGTTATAAAAAAAACATCTTATTCTGTCATAACCTTCAATGACGTTTATATTTATCTTTAATTTGTTTTAGCTTTGTTATTTCATCACAGTTTTCTTTAATTTGTGCTAAATAAATAAAGGAAATGATTCTGGGAGACGACTGGCCATGAGTTGGTGGTAAATCAAACCCTTATATAGATTATAGATATAGATTATAGATATAGATTATAGATATAGATTATGATATAGATTATAGATATAGATTATAGATTGACTCTTATGTTATTAATCATTTTCTCTGTAAAGGCGATTGATTGATTGATTGATTGATTGATTGATTGATTGATTGATTGATTGATTGATTGATTGATTGATTGATTGATTGATTGATTGATTGATTGATTCCTGATCATTTTCCTTAAAGTGAAACGTTGTTCAGTTTGTTCATCATGGTGACGATTCTGACCAACTGTGTTTTCATGACGATGAGTGACCCGCCCCCCTGGAGCAAGACTGTGGAGTAAGATTCACTCATTCACTCATTAATTCACTCATATACACCCGCCCCCCTGGAGCAAGACTGTGGAGTAAGATTCACTCATTCACCCATTAATTCACTCATATACACCCGCCCCCCTGGAGCAACACTGTGGAGTGAGTTCACTCATTCACTCATTCATTCACTCATTCACTCACATATACACCCGCCCCCCTGGAGCAATTCAATTCAATTCAATTTTATTTATATAGCGTCTAATACAACAGAGTTGTCTCTAGACGCTTTACAGAGACCCATACCCAGAGCAAGACTGTGGAGTAAGATTCACTCATTCACTCATTCACTCACATACACCCGCCCCCCTGGAGCAAGACTGTGGAGTAAGATTCACTCATTCACTCATTCACTCACATACACCCGCCCCCCTGGAGCAAGACTGTGGAGTAAGATTCACTCATTCACTCATTCACCCATTCATTCACTCATATACACCCGCCCCCCTGGAGCAAGACTGTGGAGTAAGATTCACTCATTCACTCATTCACTCATTCACTCATTCACTCATTCACTCATTCACTCATTCACTCATTCACTCATTCATTCACTCATTCATTCACTCACATACACCCGCCCCCCTGGAGCAAGACTGTGGAGTAAGATTCACTCATTCACTCATTCACCCATTCATTCACTCATATACACCCGCCCCCCTGGAGCAAGACTGTGGAGTAAGATTCACTCATTCACTCATTCACTCATTCACTCATTCACTCATTCACTCATTCATTCACTCATTCATTCACTCACATATACACCCGCCCCCCTGGAGCAAGACTGTGGAGTGAGTTCACTCATTCATTCACTCACTCATTCACTCACACATACACCCGCCCCCCTGGACCAAGACTGTGGAGTAAGATTCACTCATTCACTCATTCACTCATTCATTCACTCATATACACATATACACCCGCCCCCCTGGAGCAAGACTGTGGAGTGAGTTCACTCATTCACTCATTCACTCATTCATTCACTCATAGATACGTGTGTTTCTGTCGTCATGGATACGTGTGTTTCTGTCGTCATGGATACGTG